>NC_142812.1:58889291-58956743 GCF_049724085.1 Artemia sp. Qi Xiang Cuo
AAAAACGTACATAAAAACACAGAGTCCAACACACAAACACACAAAAACAGACAAGCACACTTTCAAACACAAAGGCACGTAGAAAGAGACAGACAAAAAACGTAAATAAGCATACAGAGTCCAACACACAGTCACACAAATACAATCCCAGAGACAGGAAAACACACGGTCAGTCACACAGGCACGGAGAGAGAGAGAGACAAAAAACACACGCAAACAAGCAGAGTCAGATACACAAACACACAAAAACAGATACGGAGAGAGCCAAACATACAGTCAGACACCTAGGCACGGGGGAAAAGAGACAAAAACCACACAAACACACAGATTTAGACACACAAACACAAGAAGACAGACACAGAGACAGGTTAACACACAGTCGGACACTTAGGCACGGAGGGAGAGACAATAAAAACACACAAACAGACAGAGCCAGACGCACAAACACACAAAGACAGTCAAGCACACAGTCAGACACACAGGCACGGAGAAAGAGAGAGAGAGAGACAAAAAACACACGCAAACACACAGAGTCAGACGTGCAAAAACACAAAGACAAACACAGAGATAGGCAAACACAAACTCAGAAACACAGGCATCGAGAGAGAGAGAGAGAGACAAAAAACCCACACAGACATACATATTAAGATATACAAATAGACAAAGACAGGTAAACACACAGTCAGAAACACAGGTACGGAGAGAGAGTGAAAAAAACATACACAAACACACAGAGTCATACACACAGACATAATAAGCACAGAAAAAGGGATGGGCCAAGCATATTCAAACACACATTCACAGAGAGAGAGACAAAAGAAACACACATAAACCCACAGAGTCAGACATACAAACACACAAAGACAGACACAGTGATAGGCAAACACACAGTCAGACACACAGGTACGGAGAGAGAGAGAGATACAAAAACACACAAAATTACAAAGAGTCAGAAACACAAACACAATAAGACAGACAAAGAGACAGGCAAAAACACAGTCAGACACACAGGTACGGATAGAGAGAGACAAAAGAAACACGCACAAATCGACAGAGTCAGACATGCAAACACACAAAGAGAAACCCAGAGACAGGCAAACACACAGTCAGACAGATAGGCACGGAGAGAGACAGAAGAGACACACAAGCACACAGAGTCAGACTTACAAACATACAAAGACAGAAACAGAGACAGGCAAACACACAGTCAGATACACAGGCAAGGAGAGAGAGAGAAAACACACAAAAACACAAAGAGTCAGAAACACTAACAAACAAAGACAGACACAGCGACAGGCAAACACATATTGAGACACACAGAAACGGAGAGAGAGACAAAAAACACACAGAGTCAGACAAACAAACAAATAAAGACAGACACAGAGACAGCCAAGCACATATTCAGACACAAAAACACGGAGGGAGAGAGACAAAAAACACACACAAACACATAATCCGACACACAAAGACACAAAGAAAGACACACCGACTGGGAAACACACAGTCAAACACACAGGCACGGAGAGAGAGAGAGACAAAAACACACACAAACACACAAGGTCAGAAATACAAACACACAAAGACAGGCAAACACACAGTCAGACACACAGGCACGGTGAGAGAGACAAAACACAAAAACACATTCAAACCCTCCTGACTCAGTAATCAGAAGCAGCGTAATAGCACTGCCTGAGTAAAGAGCGATGAGGGCACAAAGTATTATTATTTTTTTTTAAACCAGGGCACTTCGTATAAAAGTAGGTATAATAGAAACCTTGAATGTGGATCATTCGATTGGAAATTAGAAGTTCTGGTGCCTTTTTAATAGTCGAAACAGATTAGAGGGCAAACAGCCTCCCATGCCTATCATTTCCCCTAATACATTCAATTTAAATTTCGAGATAGCGTTTTCCTCGGCGTAGAGGAAAGGTCCAGTAAATATGTTATTGAGGATGACAACCCTCCTCCTACAGGCCTCAGGGCAAGGGCTATAAGCTATAACGGTTCTCCAATATACATATGTAAGGTTTTATGGATGGGGTGGTCATAAAAACTACGGAGGGGGTTCATTGGATTGGAAATCATAAGGTCTTGTGCCCTTTTTAAGATCCAAAATGATCCACAGCCCTAGGCTAAGGGTTGCCTAGTAAGTTATGCCAAGGGGCATGTAAAGTTCTTATCGAATGGGTGGTCATATAAACTTGGATTGGGCTCATTTGATTAGAAGTTGGAAGTTAGAATGCACTTTTAAGAGTCAAAAGTGACTTAATGACAACCAGCCCCCCCCCACAGCCCCATCATTTCCCAAAAACAACTGCCAATCAAATTTTGAGCCATCTATTTTCTACAGCATTGTTTAATTGTCCAGTTATTCTTTGTTTGGGGATGTCAACCCCTCCCCCTCAGCTGCCAGGGCAAGGACTGTAAGTTAGGCAGTTTGTCCATTGCTCACACATACTATATGTTATTGCAAAAGTTATACATGTTTGACCTTTATTTTCCAAAGCGAAGAAGGGTATTCAGGTGAGCCTTACTGAGAAGCCTTACTTTCAATGCTCTGTGGCATCTTGCAACACTCGTTATCATCATATTAAACGTCTTGTAGCGTTTGAACACCTTCAAGGGATATATTTTCTATTACTATTATTTTCTAACAATTTTCAGCTCTCTACCACACAATTACTGCTCTGCGGAGCCCTCAGACATCTCATTTTTATTCCTAAGACATTATTGAGACCTTTCTTGTTAAAAATTATGCTTTCAATCCATTGTTTCGAGTTTTTAGCTACCCACGACTTTCACAATAACTTAAAAACACACCTTGCCACCGCGACATTACAAGCCTGTCCCCTTACCATCCACATGGTATTGAACAGCGGAACTCGGCATTTCACTAGCAGAACGTGATACTCCGAGCAAAAAATGCCAGAGTACCACACTCTTACTGCTCTGTGGCACCTTGCGACACCCGTCATCAACATTTTAAGCGTCTTCTAGAGTTTGAATACCCTCAATGGATTTATTTTCTATTGCTATTATTTTCCAAGGATCCCCAGTCCTGTGCCACACTATTACTGCTCTGCGACATCCTCTGAGATCTCTGCATCATTCCTAAGATATTTTTCACATATTTTTTGTTAAAAATTATGCTTTCAATCCGTTGATTGAAGTTTTTTATCGTAAGCCTAGCCTTTCATAATAACCTCCAAAAGACACACCGCACCCACGACATTACATACCTCAATGCATTTCAAAACCAGAACGTGATACTCCAACCAATTACCGGCACTCTGCCACACTGTCAGTACTCTGCGATACCTCTATTCCTAAGGCATTTTTAAAACATTTCTTGTTCAAAATTATACATTCAACCCGTTGGTTCAAGTTTTTCAAAACACTTCAAAACACTCCCACACCACCCCGCTATTGCACGCCAGCTATCCGTATGACAAGCCCCCTCACCACCCTTAGGATATTTTCATCCTCTTCACATCAAAAATAAGCTTATGAATCTAAATTAAACACTGCATTTTTTTAACAACGGGACTTTATTTCATTAGAAGCAACACGTTTTTTCTTAGTACGAAGAAAGGTTTTATTTAATACTATAAAATTTATATTGGAAGTAACAGGTATTTTCTTAATAGTAACAAATTTTTTCTAATAGCAGTAAATTTTTCGTCAAGGATAATAAATTTGTCTTAGAAGTAACAATTTTCTGTTAATGCTAACAAGTCATCTGTTAGAAGTATCAAGTTTTTCTTAACCGTAACAAATTTTCCTTAGAAATAACAACTTTTTCCTTAATAATAACACGGCTTTACTTAATACTATCAAATTTCTCTTGGAAGTAACAGGTTTTTTTCTGAAAAGTAAATTTTTTTCTAATAGCATCAAGTTTGCCGTCAAAGATAAGAAATTTCTCTTAGAAGTAACAATTTTTAGAAGTAACACTAAGATATTTTCCTTAGGAGTAACAAATTTTTTTCTAATACTAACAAAGTTTGACTTAATAATATTAAATTTCTCTTGGAAGTAACAGGTTTTTCTTAATAGTAACAATATTATATAATACCAGCAAGTTTTCAGTCAAAGATAACAAATTACTCTTAGAAGTAACAATTTTCTGTATATGCTACCAAATTTTCTGTTAGAAGTAGCAATTTTTTCTTAACACTATAAAATTTCTCTTGGAAGTAACAGGTTTTTCTTAATAATAAATTTTTTTTCTAATAGCAGGAAGTTTATCCGTCAAAGATAACAAATTTCTCTTAGAAGTAACAATTTTATCTTTACACTAACAAGTTTTCTCTTAAAAGTAGCAAGTTTTTCTTAACACTAACAAATTTGTTCTAAGAAGTAGCAAGTTGATTTCTTGCCAACAAGTTTTCTATTTAGTTTTTCTTAACACTAACAAATTTTTTCTTAGAAGTAACAAGTTTTTCCTTAATACTAACAAATTTTTCCTTAATACTAACAAATCTTTCCTTAGAAGTAACAACTTTTTACTTAATACTAGCAAAGTTTTCCTTAATACTATCAATTTTTTCTTGGTAGTAACAGGTTTTTCTTAATAGTGACAAATTTATTCTAATAGCAGCAAGTTTTCCGTCAAAAATAACAAATTCCTCTTAGAAGTAACAATTTTCTGTTTATGGTAACAAGTTTTCTACTAGAACTAGCTTTCTTTTCTTAAAACTATCATTTTTTTCTTTGAAGTAAAAACTTTTTACTTAATACTAACAAAGTTTTACTTAATACTATCAAATTTCTCTTGGAAGTAACAGTTTTTTTAATAAGTAAGAATTTTTTTAATAGCAGTTTTGCCGTCAAGCATTACAAATGTATCTTAGAAGCAGCAGTTTTCTGTTAGTGCTAAAAATTTTTCTGTTAGGAGTAGCAATTTTTTCTTAATACCCACAAAGTTTGTCTTAGAAGCAACAAGTTCTGTCCCTCATAGTACCATAGTTTTACTTAATACTAGCAAATTTTTTCACAGAAGTAACAACTTTTTTCTTAACAATAACAAATTTTTACTTAATATTAATTAAAAAACACATTCTGAAAAATAAGTTTTTCAAAGAAAAGTAAATGCCATTTTAAACTTAAGGTCAACAGATACAAATACCTTTTAAAATTCAAACTCAAAACAACCAGAAATTATTATTAAAGAATAAAGGAAATCCAAAAGGAACAGAAATTAAATAAACAATCATAGCAAAAACATAAAACAATTAATTATATAAATGAATAAATAGATCTTAAAGCGAGTAATCCTTAGATTGAATATGAAATTCAAGCTTAAAACGAAAAAAAAATTTCCTATTGAAGTATAAATAAAACTTAAAACGAACAGAAATTAAATAAACAATCAATGCAAACAAAAAAAATAGATGTTAATGTAAATTAATAAATAAATCTTAAAACGAGTGAAACTTAAATTGAATGTTGAAATCAAGCATGAAACGAACAAAAATCACTACAAATAAGAGTTTGGATATGACCTCCTCTCACTGCAAAAGTCTAAGACCAACTGTGTCATTGGCGCTTTGCTGAAAACCAAGTTTATGATAAATATTTTCTTTTGCACTTAATATTGAAAAAACCCTTAAAATTATAGTAACATTTTGAACTGATGAGCTTTCAGCAATTAATATCATTATGCATCAAATATTTATTTTGATTTATTAGCTCTTTTTAAAGTTGTTAAAGACGAATATGGTTTCACTACAAACAAGTGTTTGGATACTGCCTCCTTTCCTAAGTGTAAATAAATACCAAAAGCCTACTGCGTCAATGGCGCTTAACTGAAAACGTATTATATCACAAATATTTTTTTTCCAGTTCTTACAGCATTGAAAACAAAAATACAATTACATTGAGATAAATTCTTGAACTGATGGATCTTTCAACAATTATCAAATATTCAGTTTGATATTCTTTATACTTTCCAAGACTGTTAAACACACATACAGATTTCAGTAAAGCGCCAATGACGTAGTACGTTTTAGACTTTTACAGTGAGAGAAGGAGGTCATACCCAAACTCTTGTTTGTAGTGATTTTTGTTCGTTTCAAGCTTGATTTGCGTATTCATTTTAAGTTTCACTCGTTTTAAGATTTATTTATTAATTTACATTAACATCTATTGTATGTTTGTTTGCATTGATTGTTTATTTGATTTCTGTTCGTTTTAAGTTTCATTTATACTTCAATAGGAATTTTTTTTTTTCGTTTTAAGCTTGATTTTCATATTCAATCTAAGCATTAATAGTATTAAGATCTATTTGTTAATTTATATTATTACTTGTTGTATGTTTTTACTATGATTGTTTATTTAATTTTTGTTCGTTTTGGGTTTCATTTATTCTTTAATAGTAACTTCTGGTCGGTTTGAGTTTGAGTTTTAAGATATATTTTTATCTGTTGAACTTAAGTTTAAAATAGCCTTTACTTTTATTTGAAAAACTTATGTTTCGGAAAGCTTTTTTTTAATTAATTTTTGTTCGTTTTGATCGCAAAAAATTTTAAATTTTTAAAAATTTCTTGTATCAAAATCAAACTTAAAAAAATGAAATATTCATCAAAGTATCAAAACTGGTATCATAGTAATAATATCAAAGTAATAATATCAAAGTGAAAAACTGGGTTTGTGTCAACCTCGGAGTTTTTATTATCTGATGTTGGAACTATTTTTAACAAAATTACTATCTCAAAATTTTTATCAGATGGGTTTGGGGAAAAAGGGCGTGTGGGGACTAATTAATTTTCGGTCTTTTTTGACTCTTAAAAGTGAACTAGAACTTTCTATTTTCAATCATATAAGCCCTCTCTGAAGTTTATACGAGTATCCATTCTATAAGAACCACATATATCCCCAGAGTATAACTTACAACGCCTGTCTCTGGGCGCTGGGGGGTTGTGTCCATCCTGGAGGTTTAATATCTGATGGTTGAACTATTTTTCACAAAATAGTCACCTCAAATTATTATCGGATGGGTTTATCCATCTGTCTGAAACGAAATAAGGTTTGGGTTGAATGCTTTTCATTGACTACTTTTTCAGTATTTTGTGAATAAATTGTCATAGGTCAATGCTCTACATTTGTATTGATTCATTGATGTTAAATAACTTTTTTTTCAAATGATTAATTAGTTATGAAACGAATCATATCGCACATACTATGTTTCTACGACATATGTTGACCCTGGAGTTTTTGTTATCAGCTCCTTGATTTTTTGTAACAAATTTGTTACTGCAAAATTTTTATGTGGTGCATTTGGAGGAAAAGAGTGTGAGGGAGGGGCTATTTGCTCTTCGATCACTTTTGACTCTTAAAAACTGAACTAGAATTTTCAATTTTCAATTAAATGAGCCTCTCTGAAGTTTATACGAGAATTCCTTCCAAAACAGCTATATATGCCCCTCAGGTATAAATTATGATTAATTAGTATATATATTTATTATAATTAATGATTAATTAGTTATAAAACGAATTATATTACGAATATTATGTTTGTACAACATTTGTCGACCCCGGAGTTTTCTTTATCTGACCTTTGAACTTTTTTTTTTAAACAAAATGGCTACCTCAAAATTTTTTATCTGATTTTTTGTGCAAAAAGGAAGAGGGGGGGGGGGTAGCTGCCCTTTGATCACTTTTGACTCTTAAAAGCTGGACTAAAACTTCTAATTTCCAATGAAATGAGCCCTCTCTGAAGTTTATTCGAGAATCTCCCCAGAGGTACTTAATATGCAAGGGTTAAAAGTACAATTTTGTTAAAAATAGTTGAAAAGTTAAATAACAAAACTCTAGTGTCGACAAAGCACCCCAGAGCCCGGGGGCAGGAAGGCCTATATTACTTAATACTATCAAATTTCTGTTGGAAGTAACAGGTTATTCTTAATGATAAGAACTTTTTTCTAATAGCGGCAAGTGTTTCGTCAAAAATAACAGATTTCTCCTAAAAGTAACAATTTTCTGTCTGCACTAACATATTTTCTGTTAGAAATCTTGTTAACTACATTAAGATAACTACGTTTTCGATAGGCTCATCTAATTTAGGTTAGCATGAGCGTTGATGTACTAACAAAGTTTTGCTTAATGCCAACACATTTCTCTTGGAAGTAACAGGTTTGTCTTGATAGTAACATATTTTTTCTAATAGCAGCAATTTTTCGTCAAAAATAACAAATTTCTCTTAGAAGTAAAAATTTTCTGTTCATGCTAACGATTTTTCTGTCAGAAGTAGCAAGTTTTCCTTAACAATAACATATTTTTCTTATAAGTAACAAATTTTCCCTAATCCTAACAAAGTTTTACTTAATACTATCAACTTTCTTTTGGGAGTAACTGGTTTTTGTTAATTGAAACAATTTGTTTGCTAATAGCAGCAAGTTTTCCGTCAAAGATAAAACAAATTTTTTAGAAGCAAAAATTTCCGTTTATGCTAACAAGTTTTCTGTTAGATGTAGCAAGTTTTTCTTAAAACTAGCAATTTTTTTCTTAGAAGTAGCAACTTCTTCTTTAATACTAACAAAGTTTTTACATAATATTATCAAATTTCTCCTGGAAGTAACAACTTTTTCCTTACTACTAACAAAGTTTTATTTAATACTATCAAAGTTCTCTTGGAACTAGCAGTTTTTTTTAATAGCAAGATATTTTTGCGTGAGTGGTCATGATAACCTAAGTTAAATGAGCCTAACTTAAAAGTAGTTAACTTAATGTAGTTAACAAGTTTTCTGACCGAAAAATTGTTAGCGTAAACAGAAAAATGTTACTTCTAGGAGAAATTTGTTATTTATGACAGAAAAATTGCCGCTATTAGCAAAAATATCCAATTATTAAAATAAACCTGTTACTTCCAAGAAAAATTAGAAATTATCAAGTAAAACTTTGTTAGTATTAATGAAAACATTGTTACTTCTAAGAAAAAATTTGTTAATAATATCTTAGACCACACTGCTTAATTAGGGGTTATGGACCGGGGGTTAGGTGACTTTTATTCTTTATCCAAGTAAATAGATTATTTACTTTTTAATATATTTAAATTTGTAAATTGATTGTAAGACGAGAGTGACACATGATACCAATATAGACATTCGATTTTGTTTATTGTGTTAAATGCGTCAGTGCTGGAAGTTTTTGTTAATATGTGAGTTAGTTGCCTATTTATATATTTAATATATTTAATATGTATTTTAACCTTATAATTGGATAATTATAACAGATTTACTATGTGTTCTTCCCATACAAAACTTTACCCTATTAAAGTCTTTGGGATGGGGAGGCGTACTTGGCATAAAGAAGAAAACTTTAGCGTAGACGGTAGGAGAGGGGTAGGGTGAGGTTGGAGACTCATCCAATACGGGGGGGAGCTTCACTTATCTCCTCCGTTCCCGATTTAGGAGATTAGACAGACTTATTGGGCTGTAGAATGTTGGATCGTTTGAGTTGTGGATGACGTTAAAATAATCAAAAATAATTTATATTTTCAGTTATTGCAGGATTGATTTCATAGATTGTGGAATGGTGAGCCCCCTGGGCCATCATTTTGGTGACCTTCAACTTAGAATATGCAATTTTGATTAATTGTTCCGTATTATGTACTTTTTTTATTCTATATATGTTATTTTGAGTTATACTTTTATCGCATTACTTTAATTTTTAAGCCTTGAGATAAAAACTGAAACCTTAGCGAAGACAGTGGTGGGGGGGAAGGGTCCCTCTTCACATGCATAATTGAGCAGCCACAGAGAAAGTAATACAAATGAAAATAATCTGTCTTGTGAAAATGTCTTTTTCAAAAGACACGAACAAAATCGTCTTTAGGAACTTGAAGTGCTATCTCAGACATTTCCGTTGATTCTTTATTCCTGTTACTTTCAGATGTAAAATTTAGAATATTATCGAATGGGTTTAGTCGTCCCCTCCCTGAATAGTTTACATTTGGAAAACCCACTCCTGGGAAGTTCCTCCCCCCTCAAAGAGCATTTTCTTTTCCTGCTGATAATTCCCCCGCGTTAAATTCCACCCAGCAGAAATTCATTCATTAATTTACATTAATATCAGCACTAAATTTATTTATTAATTTATATTAATATCTATTGTATTTTTGTTTGCATTGATTCTTTATTTAATGATTGTTTGATTTTTTATATGCCCCCAGGGCATAATTTAAAACGCCTACCCCCGGGGACCTGGTGGGCTTTGTGGACACCGGAGTTTTTTGTTATCAGAACTTTGAACTATTTTAACAAAGTGTCTATTTAAAAGTTTTCATCTGATGCATTTAGGGCGTGGAGTAGGGGTGGGTGGCTAGTTGATCTCCAGTCTCTTTTAAGTCTTAAAAAGTGAACAAGAACTTTCAATTTCCAATCAAATGAGCCCTTTCTAACGTTTATACGAGTATCTTTTCCATAAGAAATAATGGCAAGGATTTGCAGAATCCTTAAATTAAAACCTTTGCCCTGAGGGCTCTGGGGGAGTTGTCATCCTCAAAGACCTAATTTCGAGAACTTAAAACTACGTTTAATAAAATGGCTGACTCAAAATCTTGATTGGATGTGATTGAGGAAAAGGTGGCGTGAGAGGGGGGTTAGTTGCCCTCAAATCACTTTCGACTATTAAAAAGGGCACTAGCCCTTTGAAATTCCAATCGAATGAGCCTTTTTGAAGTTTCTACGACACCACCTTCTATAAAAACCTTATATGCCCCCAGGGTATAACTTAAAACCCTTGCCTTGAGGTTTTTGGGGGAGTGTCCTCCTCAAAAACATAATTTGAATTTGAAAATCAACTACGCTGAACAAAATGGCTATCTCAAAATTTTAATTGGAGTGTTTGGGGGAATGATGGGCACGGGGTGGGGGGCTAGTTGCCCTCCAATCCCTTTCGACTATTAAAAAGGGCACTAGCCCTTTGAATTTCTAATCGAATGGGCCTTTTTTGAAGTTTCTACGACAATGCCTTCTATAAAAACCTTATATGCCCACAGGGCATAATTTAAAACCCTTGCCCTAAGGGTTGTGGGGGAGTATCCTCCTCAAAAACATATTTTCTATCTGGAAATCAACTACTCTGAACAAAATGAATATCTCAAAATTTTGATTCGATGTGTTTGCGGGAATGATGGATGTAGGGGGGGGGGGGTAGTTGCCCTCCAATCACTTTCGACTATTAAAAAGGGCACTAGCCCTTTGAATTTCTAATCGAATGAGCCTGTTTTGAATTTTCTATGACAAAACCTTCTATAAAAACCTTATATACCCCAGGGCATAACTTAAAACCCTTGCCTTGAGGGTTTTGGGGGTTGTCCTCCTCAAAAAAATATTTTCTATCTGGAAATCAACTACGCTGATCAAAATGGATATCTCAGAATTTTGATTGGATTTGTTTGAAGGAATGATGGGCGTGGGGGGCTAGTTGCCCTCCAATTAATTTTGACTCCTATAAAGGGCACTAGAACTCTCGATTTCCAATCGAATGAGCCCACTTTGAAGTTTATACAACCACCCCTTCCATATGAAGTGCCTCTGGGGAAAACAACTAATAATAAAACATTGGAGCCGTATGGCCTTTACTATAGGCAATGCTACAGCGTTGCCTCTGATTTTTATTATTTTCCCAGAGGCACTTCATATGGAAGGGGTCGTCATAAGAATTTCAAAGGGGGCTCATTCGAAAAAAATCGAGAGTTCTATTGCCCTTTTTAATAGTTGAAAGTGTTTGGAGGGCAACTAGCCCCCCTCCCCCCACGCCCATCATTCCCCCAAACACATCCGATCAAAATTTTGAGATAGCCATTTTTTCAGCGTAGTTGATTTCCAGATAGAAAATATATTTCTGAGGAGGACACTCCCCCCAACTCTCAGGGCAAGGGTTTTAAGTTATGCCCTGGGGGCATATAAGGTTTTTATAGAAGGCTTTGTCGTAGCAACTTCAAAACAGGCTCATTCGATTGGAAATTAGAAGTGCTAGCGACCTTTTTAATAGTCAAAAGTGATTGGAGGGTAGCTACCCCCCCCACGCCCATCATTTCCCCAAACAAATCCAATCGAACTTTTGAGATAGCTATTTTGTTCAGTGTAGTTGATTTCCAGATAGAAAATATTTTTTTGACGCATTTATTCAACGTAGTTGAAAGTTCTGGAAATTATATGTTTGAGCAGGACACTCCCCCCAGAGTCTTCACGGGCAAGAGTTATAAGTTATGCCCTGCGGTATATATGGTTCTTATGGAAGGAATGCTCGTATAAACTTCAGAGAGGGCTCATTTGATGGGAAATTGAAAGTTCTAGTTCACTTTTTAAGCGTCAAAAGATATTGGAGGGTAACCAGCTCCCCCCCCAAACCCTTTTTTCCCAATGCACCCAATAAAAATTTTAAGATAGCTATTTTTTTAAAAATAGTTCAAAGATTATATAACAAAAATTCCAGTGCTGACACAACCCACCAGGGCCAGGGGGCAGGCGTTATTAGTTATGCTCTGGGGGCAAATGAGGTTCTTATGGAAGGGATGCTCGTATTAACTTCAAAGAGGGATCATTTGATTGGAAATTGAAAGTTCTAGTTCACTTTTTAAGAGTCAAAAGAGATTGGAGGGCACCTTTGCCCCCCTCCACGCCATTTTTTCCTCAAACCCATCCGATAAAAACTTTGAGGTAGATTTTTCTTTTAAATAGTTCAAAGAAATCCCCCTCCCCACTCTCCTACTGTCTACGCTTAAGTTTTCTTTAACTGTCTGCTGCTTCTAGTACTAGTGCTATTACTGTTAATACTAATACTAGCAATACTAATACTACTACTGTGGCTACTATTATAACCAGGGTTGTTACTAGCCAAAACGTTTAAGGGGGGAGCAAAGAATTTTACCGACTGGCTATCTATTTTTTCCGACTGTTTTTTATATCAGCAATTAGCATAATGTCCGTTTTGAATAAGGTACATAAAGTCACTGCACGTTTCGATAAACAGCTGCATTTACCGACCAAGATTGAGATTTTGGTAAATATCATGTCACTGTTACCATGCTCTTTATTTAACCAAATGGAAAATTGTGGCACCATTTGTAATATCACGGCAGGATTCGGTAGAACTGCTGCATTTACCGACCAAGTTCGAGATTTCTATAGATGACATGTCACTGTTTTCGTGGTCTTTATTTCACCGAACAAAACCGACTCATTTTTTTATTATATGCCAAAAAAACATAGGTTGGAGAGGGGCATCCATATCCCTCTCTATGCTACGGCCCTGATTACATCTACGCCTAAGGGTATGACGATGAAATTTTCAAGGAATTTTGAGGGGGGAAGTAAACTGAATCAAAATATGTCGTCTGTCTGCAGGTTGTCAAAAAGGCGTATCAGCAGTATCTTAGAGACAGTTTGGTGTACGAAGTTGTGCAGGGTGTTGAACTAACTAAAAGACAAAATTTGTCTCGTATCTCTACTGCTTCCACTCATATTACTACTAATAATACTGTTATTATTACTTCTATTACTACTACTGCCACTAAAGCTAAGACTAACACTATTAATTCAACTGCTACTACTACTACTGCTACGACTATTACGGCTGGTAATACTATCATTGCTACTGAAAAATTAAGGGTATTAAGGTGAAAATTTTGGGGAATATTGAAACGGCATTGAACTGGTTTTCTTCAACCCTGGAGCTACAGTTATTTGACTTTTGGACTATTTTGAACAAAATAGATATCTTAAAATTTTAACAGGAGTTATTTGGGGAAAAAGGGCATCGGGGGCTGCTTGCCCCTGATCAGTTTTGACTCTTACTATGGGCAATAGAATTTCTATTTGACATTCGGCACTAATCACATCCCCCCAAAAAAACTATCCCGGATAAATTTTTCAGAAAATTCTCCCCTCCTCGCAAATACCCCGTGGAAAATCCCACCCATTTGCAAAATTGAACAACTAAAGAGAAACCGTGACAAATAAAAATAATAAAGACAAGAAGGATTTATGTAGAAGGAAACCATATAAGAAAAAAATAAGTAAAATAAATCAAAAGGTTCTCCTGTCTGAAGTGCATGCTTTTTGTTTTTTTTCTAGCTTACTCTTTTCTAATTAATCTAAATTACACGGAGTCGGACTCTAAGTCAAAACCAAGCAAATTTAAAATTAAATAAACTCCTTATTCCGAATTAGAGAGCAATTGCTTATGTTAAGATAGTTTTCAAAAGTCACCAACCCTTGTTCATACAAAAAAATATTGAATATCGTCCACTAGACATATATCACAAGATTTTCCGTCTGATGTGCCGTTAAGGGGCGTCTTTATTTATTTTTTTTTCATTTTTTCCTTTAAGAAAAAGGACATTTTTTTCGTTTAAACAAAAGATTATACTTTTATTTTTTTTTCATTTAATTTAAATAGCACGGAGTCAAACTTCACGACAGAATCAAGCTCCGCTATAACGAGTGCCAAAATGGGAAATCTCAGGTGTCAT
The DNA here is from genome assembly GCF_049724085.1 of Artemia sp. Qi Xiang Cuo. Lineage (NCBI taxonomy): Eukaryota > Metazoa > Arthropoda > Branchiopoda > Anostraca > Artemiidae > Artemia > Artemia sp. Qi Xiang Cuo. The sequence goes on from NC_142812.1 coordinate 58,903,771, forward strand.
GCAATAGTTTATTTTTAGAGTATGGTTCAAGATACAAAATATTGGAAATGATTTCATGGACGAGTTGCTTGGGGCACAGTACCATTTGAGGGGAATGACCTTTGGAGTCCTGGCGGGGTCAAGAACTCTAGAAACAAATATGAAATGTGTTTTGAGCGAAAAATGAAACGTCTAAAAAGAAAGGCTTTTGGACGAAAAATGGTATTACCTGGCAGTTATGGATGCGCCATCAATACATGAAGTGTGTGCCGCCAATAAGTTAATGAAGAAAAAACGATTTATGGGGTTCCGGGTGTCGTTACGTTACAAGAGGGGATTCCCTCATGGGTTCCGGTGGTAGGGTTACGCAAAATTGCGTCAAGCATATTAGACCTGTCTGTTTGAAATGGGGTAAGTTTTATGACGTCATTGGAGTCCAGAGGGGTGTGTCATGGAGTCTTGCCAAGTGTGTTCCCTATAATAGAACTGGTAACTGCAATGCGTTGGTGCAAGGGGCTGGTAGCTCCAGTTATCTGACCCTTTAATGACGAGGGTGTATCGCGTGGTGTAACTTGCGCTTGAAATTGGGGAGTGTACCTTGATGTCAGAGGAGTGTCACAGAAATTCACCTGACCTAACCTTTGAACTCTTGCTAAGGGCTTTCTATTGAATAACAAAAGGGGGTGAGTACCGTGACGATACATGCGCTAGAAATCTTGCCTAGTAACATCATTTATTTCAAATATGTCCTGCAAACATAACAAACAAACATCAGCAAAACCATGAAACATCAAACAACATAATAAAACCAAAAAACATCAATCAACATAACCAAGAAACAACATCAACATAGGGATAAGAACATAACCATCAAATGACATCAACATAAGTAGAACCCCCTTATTGACTACCACGCGACACCACTGCTGCCATCTACAATTTAGTCTAACGCTGACAGTACATAATTTATGCATATTTTTATGATTTTTGTCACTGAGAATAAAAAAACGGGAGTTTTCTCACTTTTATGGATGTTTCCTGGATGTCAACAACAATTGAAGAATGTTTCATGGATGTCAACAGCAATTTATGCATGTTTTTATGGTTTTTGTTACTGAGAATAAAAAAACTGGATTTTTATCACTTTGATGTCTTTTCATGGTTTATTAATGTCTAATGGGGCCAAGGTTGATTGATTTGTTGTTGTTGTTGTTTGGCCAAGTGTAAGACACGAGGGGTGATTTACATAATCGCTAGGGGAATGTATTGATCTAGGGGAGCTAAATTTCCGAGAAATTGATTGCATAATCGAAGGGGAGAGGATTTTCGAGAAATTGATTGCGTAACTCGAGGGGAGACGATTTCCGAGAAATTGATTGCGTAATCGAAGGGGAACTAAATTTCCGAGAAATTGATTGCGTAACCTAAGCTAACCTCCTGAATTCGTCACCCCACACCATATATGGGAATAGACTAGCCTAGGGGAAATGGATTTCCGAGAAATTGATTGCGTAACCTAAGCTAACCTCATGAGTTCGTGACTCCACACCATATATGGGCATAAAATCCCTCGAGGGGAGAGGATTTCCGAAAAATTATCCAGGACTCGACTAGGACAAGTACAAACAGTACATAATTTATGCATGTTTTTATGGTTTTTGTCACTGAGAATGAAAAAACAGGATTTTTTCTCAAGTGAATTTCTGAGAAATTGATTACATAATCGGTGGGGGAATTTTATTGATCCAATAACGGGAAACAGGATCACGTGTCTCCTTCTAAGCCAATCAGAGAGTCGGTTACATCTCCTTCTAAACCAATCAGAGGGCGGGTTACATATTAGGGGGAGAGGATTGCAGAGAATATAAGGAAAGGATCCACATGTTTTTATGGTTTTTGTCACTGAGAATACAAAAACAGGATTTTTCTCACTTTGATGTATTTTCATGGTTTATTAATGTCTAATGGGGTCAAGGTCGATTGATTTGTTGTTGTTGTTTGGCCAAGTGTAATGACACGAGAGGTGATTTACATAATCGCTAGGGGAATGTATTGATCTAGGGGAGAGAATTTCCGAGAACTTGATTTACATAATCGGTGGGGAGAATGTTTTGATCCGATAACGGGAAACAGGATCACGTTTCTCCTTCTAAGCCAATCAGGGAGCCGGAAATATTAGCGGGAGAGGATTACAGAGAATATAAGGAAAGGATTTTTGCTATAGTTTTTGTTATTGTGCGAACAAAATTCAAGGAGTGAGAACAGTTTGACTTTACTCATTAGGTTATATTTGTGCTGATGATGAGTGGAATGTTTACAAACTATTAGAAGTTGATAGTGGAGTTAGTAGCAATAACACAAGAGCCCCAAACATTGCAGTGGAAATCACAAGAGGATCACGGCTTTGTCTGGAATGGGATGAAGTATATGCAAGTTATGTGATATCCTTAAGCAAATATAAAATGGAGGATCAATTATGCTTCGCTGCAAAAGTAGATTTAGCGCATGTGAATAGACTTCAAAGTGATTTAAGTGCATCAGTGAAGCATATCGAAGATAATAAGCTATATTGCTAATTGTGCATGTGTAGTATTATTGTTGTAATTATACAATAAAATTGTTTCGAAATCGAAAATGTTCCCTTTCTTTTTGTTAGATTAAGTAGAACCAATCATGGTCAGGTTTGGTTAGGTTAGAAATAAAGTCGAATAACAGTTCAAACGTAAATTTATGTAAACTTACTTCTATTGTTATATTTGTTAGAGTGGCAGAAACTTTTTTCCGCAATGGATATTTTTCAGGTGAAAGTAAAGAGCTGCTACATTAAATCAATGATCAGCAGAAATAAAGTTGAATAATTGTTTAAACGTAAATTTCTGTAAACTTACTTCTATTGTTTTAATTGTTAGAGTGACAGAAACCTTTTTTCCACAAAGAATTTTTCAGGTGAAAGTAAAGAGTTTTTGAAGGGGGATTTCAAAAACATCTTCTCATGACATAAATTGTCCTCTAAAGTCGATTCTGTTATTTTTAGAGCTCTATTTATTAGTGCTTTAGAAATATTTAAGCCGGTTAAAGTTGGGGTGGCACGCGCCACAAAGAAATTTATAAATAAAGGCGGTAAAAGTTGGGAGGTTAGGTTAGGTTAGATTAGATTAGTAACTTACATTAGGTTAAGTGGCGCACGCCACTATGAAATTTATACATAAAGCCGGTAAAAGTTTAAGTGGCGCGCGCCCCGTAACCTAACCGAACCAAATATAGCCTGACCTAACCTAACCTAACCTAATCTAGCCTGACCAAGCCTAACCTAACCAGCCCAACATTAACGGGCCTTGTTTATAAATTTAAAAGTGGCGCGCGCCACGCAAACTTTTACCGGCTTTATTTCTAAATTTCTTTGTGGTGTGCACCACTTAACCTAATGTAATTTACTAATATAGTCTAACCTAACCTAACCTCCCAACTTTTACCGGCTTGATGTATAAATTTCATTGTGGCGCGCGCCACCCCAACTTTTACCGGCTTAAATATTTCTAAAGCACTAATAGATAGAACGCTACAAATAACAGAATCAACTTTAGAGGACAATTTATGTCATGGGAAGATGTTTCTGAAATCCCCCTTCCACCCAAACTCAAAATTACCAAAATTTTAATTAAGAAGTTTTTTTTAAATATTTATAAAGCGCTAAGACATAGAGCATTACAAAACTCAGACTCAACTTTAGATGTAAAACTATGTTATGGTAAGATGTTTCTAAAATCCCCCGTCCCCCCACACTCAAAATTTGCACAAATTTTCATTTAGAAGATTTGTTAATTATTTATAAATAGCTAATACATAGAGAGTTACAAAAATAAGAATCAACTTTAAATATAAAAGTGTGTTATGTTACGATGTTTTTGAAATCCCCCTTCCCCCAAACTCAAGTTTCCCAATATTTTTCTAAAGCGCTAAGACCTAGAGAATGATGAAATACGTCTATTTCTGCTCCAAAACTCTCCCAAGGGGGTTAAATGATGAATGGGACAGTGACTCTTCTAGATTCGTCTTCCTTATGATTTTCGTTTGATTAACGACAGGTAATATGCCGTTATTACTGTATATTATTAGATATTTGAAGGTTTTAACTCCAGTGCAGGTTGAAATAATGATTGAAAAAAGTGATGAATACCTCAAATGAAGTCCTCGATTCTTCAATGGCCGATGTAAGTTTAAATAGCTTTTTAAGACATGATAGAATTTTTGAGAATTTCAGTGGAAATCTTCAGAGAAAATTTCAGTGGGTTTAGATTTCCGGTAAATCTACCAAAAAAAATCCTGAAATAGTACGTTAGAAGCTTTTTTAAATATTTCTAAATGCTCTTTACTTTTCTCTAAAAAATATCCTCTTGTGGAAAAAAGTTTTTGTCACTAACAAACACATCATTAAACATAAGTTTAAAGAAAATTTACGTTTGAACAATTATTCAACATTATTTCTGCTCATCTTTGATTAAGTGTAGCAGCTCTTTACTTTAGTTGAAAAATATCCTTTGTTGAAAAAAGTTTTTGTCACACTAACAAATATAACATTAGAAATAAGTTTAAAGAAAATTTACGTTTGAACAATTATTTGAAATTATTTCTGCTCATATTTGATTTAGTGTAGTAGCTCTTTACTTTTAATTGAAAAATATCCTTTGTGGAAAAAAGTTTTTGTCACACTAACAAATATATCAATAGACATAAGTTTAGAGAACATTTGCGTTTGAACAATTACTCGAGATTTTTTCTCCTCATCGTTGATTTAGTTTAGCAGCTCTTTACTTTTAGTATAAAAAGTTTCTGTGTTGAAAAAAAGTTTTACTCACTCTATAAATTTTCTAAATATAGATAAATATAAATGCAACTTACGTTTGAACAATTATACTTTATTATTTCGAATCATTTTTGATTGAGTGTAGCAGCTCTTTACATATAGTTGAAAAGGTTGCTATGTGGCAAAAAGTTTTTGTCACTCTAACAAGTATATCATTAGAAATAAATTTACAGAAAATTTACGTTTGAACAATTATTCTTTATTATTTCTACTCGTCTTTGATTGAGTGTAGCAGCTCTTTACATTTAGTTGAAAAAGGTCCTTTGTGAAAAAAAGTTTTTGTCACTATAACAAGTATATCATTAGAAATAAGTTTACAGAAAATTTAAGTTTGAACAGCTTTTCGTTATTATTTTTGCTCGTCTTTGATTTAGTGTAGCAGCTCTTTACTTTTAGTTGAAAAATGTCCTTTGTGGAAAAAAACAGTTTTTGTCACTCTAACAAGTATATCATTAGACATAAGTTTACAGAAAATTTACGTTTGAACAATTATTCATTATTATTTCTGCTCGTCTTTGATTTAGTGTAGCAGCTCTTTACTTTTAGTTGAAAAATGTCCTGTGTGGAAAAAAAGCTTTTGTCACTCTAACAAGTATATCATTAGACATAAGTTTACAGAAAATTTACGTTTGAACAATTGTTCGTTATTATTTCTGCTCGTCTTTGATTTAGTGTAGCAGCTCTTTACTTTTAGTTGAAAAATGTTCTTTGTTGAAAAAATGTTTTTGTCACTCAAACAAGTATATCATTAGACATAAGTTTACAGAAAATTTGCGTTTGAACAATTATTCGAGCTTATTTCTGCTCATCTTTGATTTACTGTAGTAGCTCTTTACTTTTAATTGAAAATGTCCTGTGTGGAAAAAAGTTTTTGTCACTCTAAAAAGTATATCATTAGACATAAGTTTACAGAAAATTTACGTTTGAACAATTATTAGAGATTATTTCTGCTCATCTTTGATTTAGTGTAGCAGCTCTTTACTTTTAGTTGAAAAATGTACTTTGTTGAAAAAAGTTTTTGTCACTAACAAATATATCATTAGACATAAATTTACAGGAAATTTACGTTTGAACAATTATTCGTATTCACTTTTGCTCGTCTTTGATTTAGTGTAGCAGCTCTTTACTTTTAGTTGAAAAAGGTCCTTTGTGAAAAAAAGTTTTTGTCACTCTAATAAGTATATCATTAGACATATGTTTACAGAAAATTTATGTTTGAACAATTATACTTTATTATTTCTGCTCGTTTTGATTTAGTGTAGCAGCTCTTTGCTTTTAGTTTAAAAATGTCCTTTGTGGAAAAAAAAGTTTTAGTCACTCTAACAAGTATATCATTAGAGATAAGTTTACAAGAAATTTACGTTTGAACAATTATTCGTTATTATTTCTGCTCGTATTTGATTTAGTGTAGCAGCTCTTTACTTTTAGTTGAAAAATGTCCTGTGTGGAAAAAAACTTTTTGTCACTCTAACAAGTATATCATTAGACATAAGTTTACAGAAAATTCACCTTTGAACAATTATTCGTTATTATTTCTGCTCATCTTGGATTTAGTGTAGCAGCTCTTTACTTATAGTTGAAAAGTGTCCTTTTCGGAAAAAAAGTTTTTGTAACTCTAACAAAAAAAAGTCCAGTTATGTTTCGAAATAAACTATTTTCTTAAAATCTGAACTAATAAAGGTTTTTGACCGTAAACTCTAGTTTTTGTATGAAGATTATGGAAAATATATTTCTTCTAACATTTGTTTTTCATCGCTTTAAGTGGGTATTTGTATTCTTAGCCCACCAACAGCATCAATTCATTGCGAAAGATTCTCCTACATGTTGATAAATACCCCCCCCCTCTCTCTCTCTCTCTCTCTCTCTCTCTCTTTATTTCTCTCTCTTGTCATACGTAGAACTTTAAACATTAACAATCTGTCGATTCTTAAAGACAATTGCACCTTCAAAGGATGCTATATCTTCTAAGGTCACTCGGGGCCAATTATTGTAACCTTGTTTGACTCTCTCACTTGTTTAATTTTGGCGTTCGTTACGACCAAAAATCAACTACATTGAACAAATATCACATTTCTGTAAAATCTGAACTAATAAAGGTTTTTGACCGTAAAATCTAGTTTTTTTGGAAGAAAATTATGGAAAATACATTTCTCTGGCCCAAATCTGAAACTTTGGCTATAAAAAAATCCAGTTTTGGTTCGAAAATAAACTATTTCCGTAAAATCTGAACTAATAAAGGTTTTTGACCGTAAACTCTAGTTTTTGTATGAAAATTATGGAAAATACATTTCGTATTTTAACCTCGTATTTTAACCTTGTTTGTCTCTCACTTGTTTAATTTGGCGTTCGTTACAACCGAAAATCAACTATGTTGAACAAATATCACATTTCTGTAAAATCTGAAATAATAAAGGTTTTTGTCTGTGAAATCTAGTTTTTTTGTAAGATAATTATGGAAAATACATTTCTCTGGCTCAAATGTGAAACTTAGGTTATAAAAAAAATCCAGTTTTTGTTCGTAGATAAACCATTTCCATAAAATCTGAGCTAATAATTTTTTTTGACAGTAAACTCTAGTTTTTGTAATAAAATTATGGAAAATAGATTTCTTCTATAATTTGTTTTTCATCGCTTTAAGTGGGTATTTGTATTCTTAGGCCACCAACAGCATCAAGCCATTGCGAAAGATTATAATACATGTTGATAAATACCCCCCTCTCTCTCTCTATTTCTCTCTCTTGTCATACGTAAAAGTTTAAACATTAATAATCTGTCGATTCTTAAAGATAATTGCACCTTCAAAGGAGGCTATATCTTCTAAGGTCACTCGGGGCCAATTATTTTAACCTTGTTTGTCTCTCACTTGTTTATATTGGCGTTCGTTACGACTAAAAATCAACTACGTTCAACAAATATCACATTTCCGTAAAATCTGAAATAATAAAGGTTTTGACTGTAAAATCTAGTTTTTTTGTAAGAAAACTATGGAAAATACATTTCTCTAGCCCAAATGTGAAACTTTTTTTTATAAAAAAAAATCCAGTTTTGGTTCGAAAATAAACTATTTCCGTAAAATCTGAACTAATAAAGTTTTTTGACCGTAAAATCTAGTTTTTTTGTAAGAAAATTATAGAGAATAGATTTCTTTTATAATTTGTTTTTCATCGCTTTAAGTGGGTATTTGTGTTCTTAGCCCACCAACAGCATCAAGTCATTGCGAAAGATTATAATGCATGTTGATAAATACCCCCTCTCTCTCTATTTCTCTCTCTTGTCATACGTAAAAGTTTAAACATTAACAATCTGTCGATTCTTAAAGACAATTGCACCTTCAAAGGAGGCTATATCTTCTAAGGTCACTCGGGGCCAATTATTTTAACCTTGTTTGTCTCTCTCACTTGTTTAATTTGGCGTTCGTTACGACTAAAAATCAACTACGTTGAACAAATATCACATTTCTATAAAATCTGAACTAATAAAGGTTTTGACCGTAAACTCTAGTTTTTTGTAGGAAAACTATGGAAAATACATTTCTCTGGCTCAAATGTTAAACTTTCCGTAAAATGTGAAATAATGCAGGTTTTTGACTGTAAACTCTAGTTTTTGATGATAGTGTTCTCAATCTTTTTAGGATGTATGGAGCGAGTGGGACCTCAAGCTTGAGGAGGAGCTTCTTTTGTGTAAAACGAGCATAGATGATAGTGATGAAGTAAAGGAAATCCCTTATTTCATTTTTCTTTACCGATGATAAATCCTTTTGGTTGTGGAATTGAAATATGGTGCAATTCGAACGCTAAGTTAAGCAGCATTTAAGAAGTTTTCACAAGAATGAGAAAAGACCTTTAAAATTGTTTATAAAGGAGTGAGGCAACTATTTTGTATCTTTTTTCAATCCTCGACGATATCAAATTTGAAACGAAAGCGATCAAATTTTCGTACACAATATTCTTTTTTTTGTAAATTTTTGTTCGTTTGAGATTCCAATTATTTAACATACGATTTGTGAATTGTTTTTTTCTCAAATATGGATTCTTTGAATTCATTGACTTATCCATAATCCTTAATTTAAGAGTAAAAAACTGATTATTGTCACCTTGGGTGGTATCCCAGCTATTCGACGTGGTTTAAAATCACGCTTGGACCCATTAGAGTCGGAGAGGACTGTTGTGTTAAGAAGCCTGGAAATTCAAAAAGAAAAGAAGACCAAAAGTGTACCTGTCGAGATGGAGCGAGTCGTAACTATTACCGAAGATATTAATCAAGATTTTATTCTCGTCAAGGAATTTAAATACATTACCCTAACCGGAGCATAATTTTTGAAACTTATATTGAATATTAAAATTCAATAGTATATCGAATCTGTATTGTCCCATCTTATGTATATGTAATTAATAAATTTTCCCTCCCCCTCACATTTAAAGAGTAAAATATCTACTCTAGGAAACTTTGAGCCAATCACTTAAAAGGTACTGCTAATGGAGTGAAAAAACTGACAACAGACATTTATTTTAGCCCAACAGAGTGTGTCTGTTTAGTACATGGGGTTTACAAGTGAATTGTGGCATAAAAGTATCAACAATACAAGTAAGTTTACAGAAAATTTACATTTGAACAGTTATCCGACTTTATTTCTCTACATCACTAATTTAGTGTAGCAGCTCTTTACTTTTACTTGAAAAATATCAATCGTGGAAAAAGTTTCTACCACCCTATCAAATATAAAAATAGAAGTAAGTTTACAGAAAATTTACGCTTGAACAGTTATCCGACTTTATTTCTGATCATCTTTGATTTCGTGCAGCAGCTCTTTACTTTTACTTGAAAAATATCAATCGTGGAAAAAGTTTCTACCACTCTAGAAAATATATCATTAGACATAAGTTTATAGAAAATTTACGCTTAAACAGTTATCCGACTTTATTTTTGCTCATCTATGATTTAATGTAGTAGCTCTTTACTTTTACCTAAAAAATTCTTTGTGGAAAAAAGGTTTCTGTCACTCTAACAAATATAACAATAGAAGTAAGTTTACAGAAATTTACGTTTAAACAATTATTCAACTTTATTTCTGCTCATCATTGATTTAATGTAGCAGCTCTTTATTTTCACCTGAAAAATATCCATTGCGGAAAAAAGAGTCTTCCACTCTAACAAATATAACAATAGAAGTAAGTTTACATAAATTTACGTTTGAACAGTTATTTGGCTTTATTTCTAACCTAACCTGACCATGATTCGTTCTACTTAATCTAACAAAAAGAAACGGAACATTTTTGATTTCGAAACAATTTTATTGTATAATTACAACAATAATACTGCACATGTACAATTAGCGATATAGCTTATTGTCTTCGATAAGCTTCACTGATGCACTTAAATCACTTTGAAGTCTATTCACATGCGCTAAATCTACTTTTGCAGCGAAGCATAATTGATCCTCCATTTTAAATTTGCTTAAGGATATCACATAACTTGCATATACTTCATCCCATTCCAGACAAAGCTGTGATCCTCTTGTGATTTCCACTGCAATTTTTGGGGCTCTTGTGTTATTGCTACCAACTCCACTATCAACTTCTAATAGTGTAAACATTCCACTCATCATCAGCACAATAATATCCTAATGAGTAAAGTCAAACTGTTCTCATTCCTTGAATTTTATTCACACACTAATAAAAACTATAGCAAAAATCCTTTCCTTATATTCTCTGCAATCCTCTCCCACGAATATTTCCAGCTCCCTGATTGGACTATAAGGAGACACGTGATCATGTGTCCCGTTTTCGAATCAAAACATTCTCCCCACCGATTATGTAAATCAAGTTCTCGGAAATTCTCTCCCCTAGATCAATACATTCCCCTAGCGATTATTTAAATCACCTCTCGTGTCATTACACTTGGCCAAACAACAACAACAAATCACTTGACCTTGACCCCATTAGACATTAATAAACCATGAAAATACATCAAAGTGAGAAAAATCCTGTTTTTGTATTCTCAGTGACAAAAACCATAAAAACATATGGATCCTTTCCTTATATTCTCTGCAATCCTCTCCCCCTAATATTTCCGGCCCTCTGATTGGTTTAGAAGGAGATGTAACCGACTCTCTGATTTGCTTAGAAGGAGACACGTGATCCTGTTTCCCCTTATTGGATCAATAAAATTTCCCTACTGATTATGTAATCAATTTCTCAGAAATTCACTTGAGAAAAATCCTGTTTTTTCATTCTCAGTGACAAAAACCATAAAAACATGCATAAATCAGGTACTATTTGTACTTGTCCTAGTCGAGTCCTTGATCATTTCTCGGAAATCCTCTCCCCTCGAGGGATTCTATGCCCATATATGGTGTGGGGTCACGAACTCATGAGGTTAGCTTAGGTTACGCAATCAATTTCTCGGAAATCCATTTCCCCTAGGGATTCTATGCCCATATATGGTGTGGGGTCACGAACTCATGAGGTTATGTTACGAAATCAATTTCTCGGAAATTTAGTTCCCCTTCGATTACGCAATCAAGTTCTCTGAAATCCTCTCCCTTTCGTTTACGCAATCAATTTCTCGGAAATCCTCTCCCCTCGAGGGATTCTATGCCCATATATGGACTCCCGTTCGGACCTCATGATAGGTTAGGTTAGGTTACGCAATCAATTTCTCGAAAATCCTCTCCCCTTCGATTACGCAATCAATTTCTCGGAAATTTAGCTCCCCTAGATCAATACATTCCCCTAGCGATTATGTAAATCACCCCTCGTGTCATTACACTTGGCCAAACAACAACAACAAATCAATCGACCTTGACCCCATTAGACATTAATAAACCATGAAAAGACATCAAAATGAGAAAAATCCAGTTTTTTTATTCTCAGTGACAAAAACCATAAGAACATGTGGATCCGGTCCTTATATTCTCTGCAATCCTCTCCCCCTACTAGTTCCGGCCCACTGATTGTCTTAGACGTAGATGTAACCGACTCTCTGATTGGCTTAGAAGGAGACACGTGATCCTGTTTCCCCTTATTGGATCAATAAAATTTCCCTACCGATTATGTAATCAATTTCTCAGAAATTCACTTGAGAAAAATCCTGTTTTTTCATTCTCAGTGACAAAAACCATAAAAACATGCATAAATTATGTACTATTTTTACTTGTCCTAGCCGAGTCCTGGATCATTTCTCGGAAATCCTCTCCCCTCGAGGGATTCTATGCCCATATATGGTGTGGGGTCACGAACTCATGAGGTTAGCTTAGGTTACGCAATCAATTTCTCGGAAATCCATTTCCCCTCGGGAGTCTATGCCCATATATGGTGTGGGGTCACGAACTCATGAGGTTAGGTTACGCAATCAATTTCTCGGAAATTTACTCTCCCCTTCGATTTCGCAATCAATTTCTCGGAAATCCTCTCCCTTTCGATTACACAATCAATTTCTCGGGAATCCTCTACCCTCGAGGGATTCTATGCCCATATATGGAGTCCCGTTCGGACCTAATGATAGGTTAGGTTAGGCTACGCAATCAGTTTCTCGGAAATCCTCTCCCCTTCGATTACGCAATCAAGTTCTCAGAAATTCACCTCCCCTAGATCAATACATTCCCCTAGCGATTATGTAAATCACCTCTCGAGTCATTACACTTGGCCAAACAGCAAGAACGAATCAATTGACCTTGACCTCATTAGACATTAATAAACCATGAAAAGACATCAAAGTGAGAGAAATCGAGTTTTTTTATTCTCAGTAACAAAAAACATAAAAACATGCATAATTTGCTGTTGACATCCAAGAAAAATCCTTCAATTGCTGTTGACATCCAAGAAACATCCATCAAAGTGAGAAAAATCCCGTTTTTTTGTTCTCAGTGACAAAAACCATAAAAACATGCATAAATTATGTGCTGTCAGCGTTAGACTAAATTGTAGATGGTAGCAGTGGTATCGCGTGGGAGTCAATAAGGGGGTTCTACTAACATAACCAAGAGACATCAAACCAAATAACCATAAACATAACAACATAACCATCAAACAATATAACCAACATAACATAACCATCAACAAAAAATAACCATGAACAACATCAACATAACACTCACAACCAACAAACATCATCAAAATAAAATTACAACATAACCAAGAAACAAGATCAACATAACATAAAGATAAAACAAAATTAACATAAAATAACAAACAAACATCAAACAACATAAAAATAAACAAAAAATAATCAACAAACAACATCAACATAAGATAACACTCGAAACATCAACATAACTACATAACCATACACATCAACATAACATAACAAAACAATAATAACCAACAAACACCAAAACCATAATATTAACATAACAACATAACAAAGAAACAACGTAAACATAACATAACATAACATCAAACTACATAACCAACATAACCATCAAACAACATCAACAACATAACCAACAAATATAACATAATCATGAAACATAACATAACATCAACAAAACATAACAAAGAAACAATATAACATAACATTACCAACTAACAACATAACATAACCAACAACATCGAACATAACATAACCAAGACACAACCTCAGCATAACCCAGACTCATATGTTAATTTCCCTGTGTTAATTTCCCTATGACTGCCGTGACGTCAGAGGGCATGTCATAGAAACTCAATGGGAAAAAGAAGAGGGGCGAGCGTGAACCTCCTGGTTTGGGCGTGTTTGAATTATCGGGGTATGGGCGGGCTTGAACATGAAATGGCCCCACTACTGCTGTGGGGGGACACCTCCCTTCTTAGTCCATAAAATATTTCTGATAGCTATTTTAAAGCTTCATTTAACTAAATTAATTTACTTATTTACTTGTAGATGCTGTGGAACCAAACATGGACGCCTCACTCAGTATCTAGAAGACTCCTTATGGTTGACACCCATTTGTTGCAATGTTATGCTAGGTCTTCAGAAAACCGGAGCCAGCAGCTCTACCAGTTTCAAAATCCGGCAAACTGAAGGCAAAGACGAAGCGGGAAATCTTGGGCTGGGGGTGGCAAGTCCTATCAGGAGCTTTGCTTTCAGCGATTTGGAAGATTAATATTTCTGTTATTTTATTGATATACAATATTTCCTCACATTTAAAGATAGGTGCACCACGTATTTAAGCATCAGATAACCCTATTGCAGAGGTTACGATGGTTGTATCCGCAAAGAAGATCAAAAGCCTGCAGAATTTCAATCCATATGAACAATAATACCCCTCCCCTTCCGCCCGAAATTCCATAGTAAAACACTATTAAGAACGTAACAAAACCGCTATTCATCAATTTTTTTCAAATATTCAAATTATGTTCTAAAAAAAAACTTAAACTTAGAAGTCGTTGCATTATAGTGACAGGCTTTTTGAATGCACTAAAAAGCTTCAGCTTAGCGAGTGAGGTGTTGAGGAGGAGACATCCTAAAATGCCCTACAAAGCTTCAACGTACCGATTATGCTGTTGAGGAGGGAGCAACCTCCATCATATAATGAATATTTCTGTTCGTTTCAAGTTTTAATGAAGCTCATTATTTTCTGTTTGAAAAACATGTTTTTTTGTATAATTTTGCCTTTTGTATTCATTTTATACTTTACCTTTTTAAGTCTCTTTTTTATGTTTTTTTTGGTATGGGGGGGGGCTGGGGGTCAGTGCGCAGATAAAAATAAAATATTTGACTTAAAAATCCCTACCGGTGGTGCTAATCTCCATTTCATGACTTTTCAAACAGGAAGTGCAATGAGGGGGCAAATGCAATAACCAAATACAATAACCCATAACCAATGCAATCCCCATTTCATGACCTTTCAGCCAGGAAGGGCAATGAGGGGGCAAATGCAATAACCAGTGACGCCAAGACCCGAATCCCTGTCCTTACGGACAAAGGATTTTAAAATTTATCGCGCTCTCCATTCGGCTTCGGCCCGCTTATTTAAATAAGAAGTTTGGTTGATTTTAAATTTTCTTTATTCTGTCGTGGAGTTTGACTCCGCTCTATTTAAATTAAATGAAAAAAATTAAAGTATAATATTTTTTTTAAATGAAAAAAAAAATTTAATTTTTCTTAAAGGAAAAAATGAAAAAAAAATAATAAATACGCCCATTAAAGGCAAATCAGACGGAAAATATTATTATATATTTCTAGAGGACGATATTCAATATATTTTTGTATTAACAATGGTTGTTGAATTTTTAAAACTATCTTAACATAAGCAATTGCTCGCTAATTCGTAATAAGGATTTTATTTAATTTTAAATTTGATTGGTTTTTACTTAGAGTCTGAATCAGTGTAATTTAGATTAATTAGAAAAGATTAAGATATAAAAAAAAGCAAAAAAAGTATTAAATTCAGACAGGAGAACCTTTTGTTTTATTTTAATTATTTTTTTCTGATATGGTTTCATTCTACATAAATCCTTCTTGTCTTTATTATTTTTATTTGTCACGGTTTCTTTTTTGTTGTTCAATTTTGCAAGTGGGTGGGATTTTCCACGGGGTAGTTGCGAGGAGGGGAGAATTTTCTGAAAAGTTTCTCCGGGGTAGTTTTTTGTTGAGGGATGCGACTAGTGCCGAATGTCAAATAGAAATTCTATTGCCCATAGTAAGAGTCAAAACTGATTAGGGGCAAGCAGCCCCCGATGCCCTTTTTCCCCAAATAACTCCTGTTAAAATTTTAAGATAGCTATTTTGTTCAAAGTAGTCCAAAAGTCAAATAACTGTAGCTCCAGGGTTGAAGAAAGCCAGTTTAATGCCGTTTCAATGTTCCCCAAATTTTTAACCTTAATACCCCTAATTTTTCAGTAGCAATGATAGTAATACCAGCCGTAATAGTCGTAGCAGTAGTAGTAGTAGCAGTTGAATTAATAGTGTTAGTCTTAGCTTTAGTGGCAGTAGTAGTAATAGAAGTAATAATAACAGTATTAGTAGTAGTAATATGATTGGAAGCAGTAGAGATACAAGACAAATTTTGTCTTTTAGTTAGTTCAACACCCTGCACAACTTCGTACACCAAACTGTTTCTAAGATACTGCTGATACGCCCTTTTGACAACCTGCAGACAGACGATATATTGTGATTCAGTTTACTTCCCCCCTCCAAATTCCCCCCTCTGAAAATGTCATCGTCAGACCCTTCGGCGTAGATGCAATCAGGGCCGTAGCATAGAGGGGGATATGGATGCCCCTCTCCAACCTATGTTTTTGGGCATATGATAAAAAAATTAGTCGGTTTTGTTCGGTGAAATAAAGACCACGAAAACAGTGACATGTCTATAGTGACAGTGACATCTATAGAAATCTCGAACTTGGTCGGTAAATGCAGGTGTTCTACCGAATCCTGCCGTGATATTACAAATGGTGCCACAATTTTCCATTTGGTTAAATAAAGAGCATGGTAACAGTGACATGATATTTACCAAAATCTCAATCTTGGTCGGTAAATGCAGCTGTTTATCGAAACGTGCAGTGACTTTATGTACCTTATTCAAACGGACATTATGCTAATTACTGATAAAAAAAAACAGTCGGAAAAAATAGCTAGCCAGTCGGTAAAATTCTTTGCTTCCCCCTTAAACGTTTTGGCTAGTAATAACCCTGGTTATAATAGTAGCCACAGTAGTAGTATTAGTATTGCTAGTATTAGTATTAACAGTAATAGCACTAGTACTAGAAGCTGCAGTAGTATTAACGTATTGCCTATGTTCAGTAAAAAAAATCCCTCTCATCAAGTCATGGAAGTTTCAACTTAATATAATTAGCTGTTGCTATGATATTGCTGATATAGTCTTTTGATACCCTGTATATTTGCATACTTCTTGAAATTTTCATCTTAATGCTCTTAGCCTTAGAAGTCGTTGTTATAGAAGTAGTACCTGAAGGAGAATTAGTAGTAGTTGTAGTAGGAGCAGTTGCAGTAGAAGTAAATGCAGCAGCAGTTGTGGAAGTATTATTAGTAGTAGCGTGCATAGGTTGCCTTTTGGTCAATTGATCTTGCCCTTTAAGTTTTCTCAGAAGGCTCCAACTTAATACCCAAATCCATTCTTGAGATACGCTCTTTCGGCAATATGCATGCACGCAGTGTCTTTTGATTTAGTTCAAATTTTCCCTCAGTATTTTAAGTGCAATAGTTTGGTAGCATTAGTATTAGTAGTAGTAGTTCTAGTGGTAGCAGTAGTATTGGTAAGTAGTATCCCCTCACTGCTTTTGATGACAAACCTCCCTTAGATTCCCATGACAGCCCTCTCACGTCACGACACCCTTGGCCAGTTTCTCACAACATGCCCTGGTAAGATTCCGAGCGCATGTCCTGGCAAAATTCCCGGGTTTCCAGGTGTCCCATTATTTTTTTTATATGATTAATCAGAGTTTGATGGGTATAATACACAAGTAGAAATAAGTGAAGCTACTAGTCCCTCGAACCTAGGAAAAGCGGTCACCTGTTTCTACCGGTCGGCTGGCAATATTCCCAAAACACACCCTCACTTTTTAAACAGCCAGTTAGGAATATAAGCATGGGATTTTAAAGGGTCAGATAGGGAGTCTGTAAATGGAGCTACTAGCCCCTCAATCCATCGCACATGTGCAATGTGGATCCTGTTTAAAGGTGTAATATGCTTGACGCAATCATATTTCAGATGGCGAGATTCCCACGACACACCCTACTGGACTCCAATAACGTTAAACGACTTACCCCATTTTAAACGGTCAAGTGTAATATGGATGACTCAATTTTGTGTAACATTGTGACAGGACCCGTGGGGACTCCCTGATTGTAACTTAACGACAACACAAACGTTACGCAATGACGATTCACGTATCATATTTCAGAAGGGCGTACATCTTACGCAGTAACAATTCACACATCACTGTCACAAAATACTTTTCTGACATTTCATTTTTCGTCGACACGTTCAAGGAATTTTTCTTTCTTTTAACTTAATGACGGAGCACATTTTATTTAAGGTAAGCACACATTGCGTAATGACGGTGCACATGTTGTGTAATGGCAGTGCGGACATCACTGTCACATTATACTTCTTTGACATTTTATTTTTTGCCGAAACGTACAACTTGTTTTTTTCTTTCTTGCTTTTTCCTATTTTTTTTTTCTTTAGTTCATTGTCCTCGCTGGGACTCTAAAGGTCAATTTCCTTCCAATGAAATAGTGCACCAAGCATTGGGACTAAACTGCTATTCCAAGTATTCTGTATGGAGAACTAAATTCTAAAAATAACTTCTTGCACGACACCTGAGATTTCCCCATTTTTCAAGCATGCTAAAACAGCGCGTTTACGGCCAAAATTTGGCGCGCACTCGGAGAATATATATTTCTAGACGCAATTGCTCTTACTGTGTTTCTATAAATAAAAGGGAAAGAGATGCTTAAATTGTGTAAACACCTAGGTATTAGAGACACGTCCTAAACAATAAAGCTTCAAAAAACAGACTTTGTAAATAAAAAAACAATTAAAACAATATTAAAACAAAGAAAAGGCAGTTAAAAAACACGACAAACAAAAATTAAACGTGAATAAGCTTATAAGAAATAAAGTATAACAAAAACGCAGTGTATTATAGACAATCGGGGGTCCTAGCATACAGTTCCAGGGAGGAGATTGATATTAGCGATAAATATAAGCCATATTAAGAGCTTTTAAGGAAAATGGCCCGTTTTTTTGAGCCAAGACTATGAATATTTCACACCATCGTGACAAAATGCCCCTCCCCTAGCAATCATTTCCAGAGAGCGGAGTGGATATTAGAGCTAAATTTAAGCCACATTAAGAGCTTTTTAACGAAAATGCATCGTTTCATTGACTGGGATGTTAGATTTCAGTCCCCCTCGGCCGAAAAAAATATTTTATCACCTCCACCTTAACTTTTAAGGTATAAAAACATATTACTGCAAGGCAAGACACGCCACCCTGGGACACTAAGGATGGCATACGGTACCCTCTGGCCCTCTCATTATTCCAAAGGCATTTACAGATATTTTCATAATAAAAATATGCTTTTAAATCCATTGATTCATGCTTTGGCCATACACCCTCAACAAGATGCCCCCATGGCAATTCACTCCACCCTGGGTGACTCTTGTTTGGCATACGGCACCCTCTGGCTCTCTCATTATTCCAAAGGTTTTTACAGATATTTTAATAAAAAAAATCTGCTTTTAAATCCATTTTTGTTTGTTTTAGATCGCCACCGTCAGCTTGAAGCCCCCTGGGAAATTAAAACAACTTTGGAAAACTATGTATAGCATACGACACTCCCTGGCTCCCTCAGCATTTCTAAGACATTTTTCAGGTTTTTTTCCTGTTAAAAATTATGCTTTCAATATACTGATCTAAGTTTTTTTTGCAAGCCTATCCTTTCATAATGACCTCCAAAAGACACACCGCCACCACGACATAACATACCTGTCATACGTTTCATTACCAGAACGTGATACTCCAAGCAATTTCCGGCATTGCGCCACTCTATTACTACTCTGTGACACCTGTCAGACACCACTTCACTATTTCTAAGACATTTTTCAAACATTTCTTTGTTAAAAAGTCTACATTCAGCCCATTGATTGAAGTTTTTCATGAGGGAAGCCCATCATGATAATTTTCAACACACTTCACACTACCACGCCATTACACGCCAGCCATCCATATGATAGGCCCCTCATCACCCGTAGGATATTTTCAAACTTTTCACTCCAAAAATAAGACTATGAATCTAAATTAAACACTATATTATTTTGAACAACAGGACTTGATTTCCTTAGAAGCAACAAATTTTTTAGAAGCCAACATCGTTCTTTACTTAGACAGCACTATTGAACTGCCTATGATATGAACAAAGATTTTACTTAATACTATCAAATTTATCTTTGAGGTAACAGGATTTTTCTTAATAGTAACTGACTTTTTTCTAATAGCAGCAAGTTTTCCGTCTAAGAAAACAAAGTTTTCTCAGAAGTAACAATTTTCTGCTAATTCTACCAAATTTTCTGTTAGAAGTAGTAAGTTTTTCTTAACACCAACAAATTTGTTCCTTAAAACTAACTTTTTTCTTAAACTAACAGTTTTATTTAATACTATCAAATTTCTCTTGGAAGTAACATGTGTTTCTCAATAGTAGCAAATTATTTCCAATAGCATCAAGTTTTTTGTTAAAGATAACAAATTCCTCTTTGAAGTAACATTTTTCTGTTTATGCTAAAAAGTTTTCTGTTAGAAGTAGCAAGTTTTTCCTAATACTGACAAACTTTTTCTTAGAAGTAGCAGGTTTTTCCTTAATAACAACAAAGTTTTACTTAATGCTATCAACTTTCTCTTGGAAGAAAGAGGTTTCTTTTAGTAATAATAAAAATGCTCTAATAGCATAAATTACTCCGTCAAAGATAACAAATTTCTCTTAAAAGTAACAATTTTCTGTTTATGCTAACCATTTTTCTGTCAGAAGTAGAAAGTTTTTCTTAACACTGACAAATTTTTCTTAGAAGTAACAACAATTTCTCTAATACTAGCAAAGTTTTACTCTATAGTATCAAATTTCTCTTTGGTGTAACAGGTTTTCCCTAATAGTAAAATGTTTTATACTAAAAGCAGCAAGTTTCCGTCAATGATAACAAATTTCACTTGGAATAACAATTTTCTGTTTACGCTAACAATTTTGCTGTTAGAAGTAGCAAGTTTTTCTTAACACTAACAAATTTTTCTTAGAAGTAGCAACTTTTTCCTTAATACTAGAAAAGTTTTTACTTAATACCATCAAATTTTTGTTGGAAGTAACAACTCTTTCCTTAAAACTAACAATGTTTTCCTTAGTATTATCAAATTTCTCTTGAAAGTGACAGATTTCTTTTAATAGTAAGAAAGTTTTGAATGAGTGGTCATGCTAATATAAGTTAAATTAACATAACTTAAACATAGTTATCTTAATGTAGATAGCAAGTTTTCCAACACAACAATTTTTAGCGTAAAAAAAATATTAATTCTAGGATAAATTTATTATCTTTCACTGAAAACTCGCCTTTTAACCCTTGCATATAAAGCGCCTCTGGGGGTAAAATAATAAAAAAAATATTGAAGCTATGTAAGATTTATTCATTCACTTATGTTTGCACCGGTTATCTTAATGTTTGTAAGATAGTTAATTATAATTTCTGTTCTTTCGGGGTTTTGTTTATTCTTTAACAGTAATTTCTGGTCTTTTTGAGATTTAACTATAATCAGAATTCCTTTCTGTTGGTCCTGAGTTCAATATGGCTCTTTGCTTTTCTTAGAAAACTAATTTTTATTAAAGTTTTTTTAAGTAAAAATAATAAAAAATTGAAGCCTTATGGCGTTTGCTATAGACAGCTTAATTACATGCCTCTGATAAATCAAACGTGATTTTTTAATTCAACCATGAATGGATCGAAAAATAGCTCCCAAAAGACAGTAGTTAAGATATTTCATTTGTTGATACAAAAAGAACAGGATAGTTTTTATTAGACTATTTTTCGGATTTTTTCGACACAATCATTTAGTAATTCTTTCAAAGTATGTATTTAAATATTATTTTAAGTATGGCTGTAATTTAAAGTATTTTAGCATTTTCAGTTTGAGAGAATTTCTGGGAGTAATTGGAAAGAAAATTCTTTATCTAGTTCTTATTAGTGTATTTTGATGTATCTTAACATCCCTTCGAAATTTCTTGAAACTTTTAAATTTCTTGCAATACAAAACTTTATCTTTTACAGTATTTGGGGTGGGGGCAGCGTAGTTGGCATAAGAAAACTTTAGCGTAGACAGTTAAAGAAAACTTAAGCGTAGACAGTTGGAGAGTGGGGAGGGTGATTTCTTTGAACTATTTTAAAAAAATCTATCTAAAAGTTATTGTTGGATGGGTTTGAAGAGAAAAGGGCGTGGAAGGGGGAGGGGAGGTGCCCACCAATCTCTTTTGACTCTTAAAAAGTGAACTGGACCTTTCAATATCCTATCAAATGAGCCCTCTTTGAAGTTAATATGAGCATCCCTTCCATAAGAACTTCATTTGCCCCCAGAACATTACTTATAACGCCTGCCCCCTGGCCCTGGTGGGTTGTGTCAACACTGGAATTTTGTTATATGATCTTTGAACTATTTTTAACAAAATAGCTATCTCAAAATTTTTATTGGGTGCATTTGGGAAAAAAGGGTTTGGGGGGGGGGGGGGGCTGCTTGCCCTCCAATATATTTTGAAGCTTAAAAAGTAAACTAGAACTTTCAATTTCCAATCAAATGAGCCCTCTCTGAAGTTTATACGAGCATTCCTTCCATAAGAACCATCGATGCTGCAGGGCATAACTTATAACCCTTGCCCGTGAAGACTCTGGGGGGAGTGTCCTGCTCAAACATATAATTTCCAGAACTTTCAACTACGTTTAATAAATACGTCAAAAACATATTTTATATCTGGAAATCAACTACACTTAACAACATACCTCTCTCAAAAGTTCGATGGGATTTATGTGGGGAACTGATGGGTGTGGGGGGGGGTAGTGACCCACCAATTAAATTTGAAAATTAAAAAGGGCGCGAGCACTTCTAATTTCCAATCGAATGAGCCTGTTTTGAAGTTGCTACGACAAAGCCTTCCATAAAAACCTTATATGCCCCCAGGGCATAAATTAAAACCCTTGCCCTAAGAGTTGTGGGGCAGTGTCCTCCTCAGAAATATATTTTCTATCTGTAAATCAACTACGCTGAAAAAAATGGATTTCTCAAATTTTTTTTGGTATGTGTTTGGGGTAATGTTGGGGGTGGGGGGGGGCTAGGTTCCCTCCAAACACTTTCGACTATTAAAAAGGGCACTAGAACTCTCGAGGTCCTTTCGAATGAGCCCCCTTTGAAGTTATAATGACGACCCCTTCCAAATGAAGTGCCTTTGGGAAAAAATAATAAAAATCAGCGGCAACGCGGTAGCAGTGCCCATAGTAAAGGCCATACGGCTCCGAGGTGTTATTATTAGATGTTTGCCCCAGAGGCACTTCATATGGAAGGGGTGGTTGTATAAACTTCAATCGGGGCACATTCGATTGGAAATTGAGAGTTCTAGTGCCCTTTCTAGCAGTCGAAAATGATTGGAGAGCAACTAGCCCCCCACGCCCATCAGTCCTTCAAACAACTCCACTCAAAATTCCGCGATAGCCATTTTGATCAGCGTAGTTGATTTCCAGAAAGAAAGTATGTTTTTGAGGAGGAAAACCCCAACAACCCTCAGGGCAAGGGTTTTAAGTTATACCCTAGGGTATATAAGGTTTTAATATAAGGTGTTGTCATAGAAACTTAAAAACAGGCTCATTCGATTAGAAATTCATATGGCTTGTGACCTTTTTAGTAGGCTAAAGTGTGTGGAGGGCAACTACCCCCCCCCACATCCATCAGTCCCGCAAACACATCCAATCAAAATTTTGAGATATTCATTTTGTTCAGAGTAGTTGATTTCCAGATAGAAAATATATTTTTGAGGGGGACACTCCCCCACAACCCTTAGGGCACGGGTTTTAAATTATGTCCTGTGGGCCTATAAGGTTTTTATAGAAGGTGTTGTCGTAGAAACTTCAACAAAGGCACATTCGATGAGAAATTGAAAGGGCTCGTGCCCTTTTAATAGGCGAAATTGATTGGAGGGCAACAAGCCCCCCACCCCTCGCCCCACATTCCCCCAAACACAACCGATCAAAATTGTGAGATAGCCATTTTGTTAAGCGTAGTTTATTTTCAAATGGAAAATATGTTTTTGATGACGACACTCCCCCACAAACCTCAAGGCAAGGGTTTTAAGTTATACCCTGGGGGCATATAAGGTTTTTATAGAAGGTGGTGTCGTAGAAACTTAAAAGGCTCATTTTATTGGAATTTCAAAGGGCTAGTGCCATTTTTAATGGTGGAAAGTGATTTGAGGGCAACTAACCCCCCTCTCACGCCACCTTTTCCCCAAACACATCCAATCAAGATTTTGAGACAGCCATTTTATTAAACGTAGTTTTAAGTTCTCGAAATTAGGTCTTTGAGGATGAGAACTCTCCCAGAGCCCTCAGGGCAAGGGTTGTAATTTAAGGATTCTGCGAATCTTTCCCATTATTTCTTATGGAAGTGATACTCGTATAAACTTTAGAGAGGGCTCATTTGATTGGAAATTGAAAGTTCTTGTTCACTTTTTAAGAGTTAAAAGAGACTGGAGATCAACTAGCCACCCACCCCTACTCCACGCCCTAAATGCATCAGATGAAAACTTTTAGATAGACACTTTGTTAAAATAGTTCAAAGTTCTGATAACAAAAAACTCCGGTGTCCACACAGCCCACCAGGGCTCTGGGGTAGGCGTTTTAAGTTATGCCCTGGGGGGCATATAAAAAATCAAACAATCATTAAATAAAGAATCAATGCAAACAAAAATGCAATAGATATTAATATAAATTAATAAATAAATTTAGTGCTGATATTAATGTAAACTAATGAATGAATTTATGCTGGGTGGAATTTAACGCGGGGGAATTATCAGCAGGAAAAGAAAATGCTCTTTGAGGGGGGAGGACCTTCCCGGGAGTGAGCTTTCCAAATGAGAACAATTCAGGGAGGGGACGACTAAACCCATTCGATAATATTCTAAATTTTACATCAAAGAATCAACAGAAATGTCAGAGATAGCACTTCAGGTTACTTTAGACGATTTTGTTCGTGTCTTTTGAAAAAAGACATTTTCAAAAGACAGATTATTTTCATTTGTATTACTTTCTCTGTGGCTGCTCAATTATCGATGTGAAGGGGGATCCTTCCCCCCCCCCACTCCTGGTTTCTCGCAAGGTTCAGTTTTTATATCAAGGAGTAAAATTAAACGCAATGTGATAAAACTATAAATCAAAATAAAATATAGATAATAAAAAATGAACATAATACGGAACAATTAATCAAAATTGCATATTATGAGTTGAGGCTCACCCAAATGATGGCCCAGGGGGCTCACCATTCCACAATCTATGAAATCAATCCTGCAATAACTGAATACATAAATTATTTTTGAGTATTTTAACGTCTTCCACAACTCAAACAATCCAACATTCT
Source organism: Artemia sp. Qi Xiang Cuo (assembly GCF_049724085.1). NCBI lineage: Eukaryota > Metazoa > Arthropoda > Branchiopoda > Anostraca > Artemiidae > Artemia > Artemia sp. Qi Xiang Cuo. The sequence goes on from NC_142812.1 coordinate 58,928,715, forward strand.
ACAGCCCAATGAGTCTGTCTAATCTCCTAAATTAGGAACGGAGGAGATAAGTGAAGCTCTGCACCGTATTGAATGAGTCTCCAACTTCCCCCTACCCCTCTCCTATTGTCTACGCTAAAGCTTTATTTTTTATGCCAAGTACGCCTCCCCACCCCAAAAACTTTAATAAGGTAGAGTTTTGCATGGGAAGAACACATAGTAAATCTGTTATAATTATCCAATTATTAAGTTAAAACACATACTCAGTGATAGTTGCAAAATTGCTTTGTCACACAAAATCCTATTAAGGTCAACTCCAAACAGTCGTGATCCTTTTGTGTCAGAATGTGGAATGGTCTAAACTCCTAATTGGAGCTATTTTTTCAATTCATAGATTGTTGTCAATCGCTCTTCACAAGTTATGCAAGCTGTCTGTTGTTCAAATGTAAGGTTTTTATCAAAGAGGTAATCGTATAGACTTTGAAAAAAGCCTCCTTCGATTTCAATTTAAAGTTCTAGATCCGTTTTTAAAAGTCAAGAATAATCGGACAGTAAGCAACCCCCCCCCCCCGTGCCACAAAATCTTGAAAAATTTTGCAATCAAAAACGAACAAAAATTAATTAAAAAAAACTTTCCAAAAAATAATTTTTTCAAAGAAACGTAAAGGCCATTTTAAACTTAAGCTCGGGATATAAAAATACATTTTAAATTTAAAACTAAACACGACCATAAATTAATATTAAAGTATAAATGAAAACAATCAACATAGCAAACAATCATAAACAAACAATCATAGCAAAAAACACACAACAAGTAATAATATAAATGAATAAATAGATATTAATGAGAGTAATTCTTAGATTGAATTAGGAAAATCAATATTAAAACGAAAAAAAATATTTTGCTATTAAAGTATAAATGAAACTTAAAACAAATAGAAATTAAATAAACAATCAATGCGAACAAACATACAATAAATATTAATGTTAATGAAGAAATAAATCTTAAAACGAGTGAAACTTAAATTGAATATGCAAATAAAGTTTGAATCGAATAAAAATAACTACAAACAAGAGTTTTATATCGCCTCACTGCAGAAGCCTAAAACCTACTGTGTCATTGGCTCTTAACTGAAAACTATATGAGTCTTAAACAGTCTTGGAAAGTATAAACAAAATCAAATTCAATATTAGATATATAATGATATTAATTGTTTAAAGATCCATCAGTTCAAGATTTTTTTCACTGTAATTTTTATTTTCATTTTCAAAGCGCCAATAAAGCGCCAAACACGTCTTCTGTTAGAAGTAGCAAGTTTTTCTTAACACTAACAAATTTTTTGTTAGAAGTAAAAGCTTTTTCCTTCATAAGATCAATGTTTTACTGAATATTATAAAATTTCTCATAGAAGTAACAGGTATTTTTAATATCAAGTAATTTTTTATAATAGCTGCAAATATTCCGTCAAAGATAACAAACTTTTCTTAGAAGTAACAATTTTTTGTTTACGCTAGCAAGTTTTCTGTTAGAAGTTTTTATTAACATTAACAAATTTTTTTCTTAGAAGTAACAAGTTTTTTCCTTTATACTAACTTACTTAATACTAATAAAGAAATTTTTTGAAGTAACAACTTCTTTCTTAATACTAACAAAGTCTTACTTAATACTATCTAATTTCTCTTGGAAGCAACAGGTTTTCTGAATAGTAAGAAATTTTCTAATAGCAGCAAGTTTCCGTCAAAGATAACAAATCTCTCTTAGAAGTAAACATTATCTGTTTATGCTAACAGATTTTCTGTTAGAAGTATCAATTTTTTTTGCAAGAAATTTTTTTTTCTTAGAAGTAACAGCTTTTTTGCCTTGATACTAACAAAGTTTTACTTAATAATAACAAAGTTCATCTTAGAAGTAACAATTTTTTTTTTAATACTCACACAGATTACTTATTAATGTCAAATTTCTCATGGAAATAGCAGGTTTTTCTTGATAGTGAGAATTTTCTTCTAAGAGAAGCAAGTTTTCCGTCAAAGATTAGAAATTTTTCTTAGAAGTAGCAATTTTCTGTTTGCGCTAACAAGTTGTCAGTTATAAGTAGCAGTTTTTCTTAACACTAACAAATTTTTTCTTAGAAGTAACAAGTTTTTTGTTAATACTAACAAAGTTTTACTTAATACTAACAATTTTTTATTAAGAAGTAACCACTTTTTCCTTAATACTAACAAATTTTTACTTAATGTAATCAAATTTCTTTCAGAAGTAACAGAGTTTTCTTAATAGTACCAAGTTTTTCTAATAGCAGCAATCTTTCCGTCAAAGATAACATTTTTTTTTGCAAAATACAATAAACAAATTTTTCTAAGAAGTAACAGCTTTTTCTCCTAATACTAACAAGGTTTTACTTAATAATAACAAATTAAAAAAAATAAAGCAAGAAAAAACAGGTTTTAACTTTTTTAAAGCAGTGAAAAAATAAATAACGACAAATTAACACTAGATTAAAATATACTCCAAACATTTCGGCCCAACGTCCGGGAGCTTTGCTCAAAGGAAAAAAGAAAATCGAAAAAAAGTTCTTTTAAAAAAAAATATATAGAAATACAACAACTAAACATACGAAGAGAGAAAAAAATATTTAAATATATAAATAGGCCACAAACTCACATATTAACAAAAAATTTCAGCACTGACGCATTTAACGCAATAAACAAAATCGAATGTCTATATTGGTATCATGCGTCACTCTCGTCTTACAATCAATTTACAAATTTAAATATATTAAAAAGTGAAGAATCTTTTTACTTGGATAAAGAATAAAAGTCACCTGACCCCCGGTCCATAACCCCTAATTAATAAGTATGGTCTAAGATATTATTAACAAATTTTCTCTTAAAAATAACAATTTTTTCATTAATACTAACAAAGTTTTACTTCATAATATCTAATTTTTCTTGGAAGTAACAGGTTTATCTTAGTAATTGGATATTTTTGCTAATAGCGGCAATTTTTCTGTCATAAATAACAAATTTCTCATAGAAGTAACAATTTTCTGTTTACGCTAACAATTTTTCGGTGAGAAAACTTGTTAAATACATTAGGTTAACTACTTTTAAGTTAGGCTCATTTAACTTAGGTTATCATGACCACTCACGCAAAAATATCTTGCTATTAAGAAAAACCTGCTACTTCCAAGAGAACTTTGATAGTATTAAATAAAACTTTGTTAGTAGTAAGGAAAAAGTTGTTACTTCCAGGAGAAATTTGATAATATTATGTAAAAACTTTGTTAGTATTAAAGAAGAAGTTGCTACTTCTAAGAAAAAATTGCTAGTTTTAAGAAAAACTTGCTACATCTAACAGAAAACTTGTTAGCATAAACGGAAATTTTTGCTTCTAAAAAATTTGTTTTATCTTTGACGGAAAACTTGCTGCTATTAGCAAACAAATTGTTACAATTAACAAAAACCAGTTACTCCCAAGAGAAAGTTGATAGTATTAAGTAGAACTTTGTTAGGATTAGGAAAAAATTTGTTACTTCTAAGAAAAATATGTTACTGTTAAGGAAAACTTGCTACTTCTGACAGAAAAATTGTTAGCAGGAACAGAAAATTTTTACTTCTAAGAGAAATTTGTTATTTTTGACGAAAAATTGCTGATATTAGAAAAAAATATGTTACTATCAAGACAAACCTGATACTTCCAAAAGAAATTTGTTAGCATTAAGCAAAACTTTGTTAGTACATCAACGCTCAGGCTAACCTAAATTAGATGAACCTATCTTAAACGTAGTTATCTTAATGTAGTTACCAAGATTTCTAACAGAAAATATGTTAGTGCAGACAGAAAATTTTTACTTCTAGGAGAAATCTGTTATTTTTGACGAAACACTTGCCGCTATTAGAAAAATTTTCTTATCATTAAGAAGAACCTGTTACTTCCAACAGAAATTTGATGAATGAGTTTAACTAGAGATTTTAACGAGAAATGTCTGAAAAACTTTTAAGGGTGATGGGGGCGATAATGAGGGATTTCTTAGATTAGTTATAGTGTGGCACTACGGTATGAATTGTTTGCGAAACCCAAATTGACTGCCTTTAAAATGAAATTTTTAACAAGAAATGTCTAAACAGTGTTTTGTGGGGGGATAGGGGGCGATGACAGATGTGTGTCTTAGAGTAGTTATAGTTATCTACTTTGGTGTGAATTGCTTGCGAACACCCGAAGGAACGATTTGAAATAAAATTTTAACAAAAATTGATTTGAAATAAAATTTTAACAAAAAATGAAATAAATCTTTTTTGGGGAGATGGGGTGTTGAAAGAGGGGTGTCTTAGAGTAGTTTTAGTGTGGTACTGTGGGACCTAATTGCTTGCGAAAACCAAAATGAATTAGTTGAAAATAAAATTTTTAATAAGATATGTCTGAAAAGTGTTTTGTGGGAGATGGGTTGATGACAGAGGGGTTTATTAGAGTAGTTATAGTGTGGTACTGTGGGACCGAATTGCTTGCTAAAACCCAAATGAATGAGTTGAAAATAAAATTTAAAAAAAGAAATGTCTGAAAAGTGTTTTGTGGGGAGATGGGGGGCGTTGAAAGCGGGGTGTCTTAGAGTAGTTATTTGGTGGTACTGTAGGCTGAATTGCTTGTGGAAACCCAAATGAATGAGATGAAGTAGAATTTTTAACAAGAAATGTCTGAAAAAGGTTTTGTGGGGAGATGGGTTGATGAAAGAGGGGTGTCTTAGAGTAGTTATAGTGTGGTACTATAGGCTGAATTGCTTGTGGAAACCCAAATGAATGAGGTTAAGTAGATTTTTTAACCAGAAAAGTCTGATATTTGTTTTTGGGTTGAGGGGGGCGATGATAGAGGGGTGTCTTCGAGTAGTTATTGTGTGGTACTATGTTGTTAATTGCTTGAAAAATTCCAAATAAATGAGTTTAAAATAAAATTTTTAAAAAGAAAGATCTAAAAATTTGTGTTGTGGAGATGGGGAGATGACAGAGGGGTGTCTTAAAATAGTTATAGTGGTGGTACTGTAGGCTGAATTGCTTGTGGAAACATAAATGACTGAGTTGATGTAGAAATTTTAACAAGAAGTGTTTGAAAAGTGTTTTAGGGGTGATGGGGGCGATGATGAGGGATGTCTTAGAGTAGTTATGGTTTGGTACTATGGTGTGAATTGCTTGCAAAACCGCAAATGAATGCCTTTAAAATTAAATTTTTAACAAGAAATGTCTAAAAAGTTTTTAGTGGGGAGAGGGGGCGATGACAGATGTATGTCTTAGAGTAGTTATATTGTGGTACTGTAGGCTGAATTGCTTGCGAAAACCCAAATGAATGACTTGAAGTAACATTTTTAACAAGAAATGTCTGAAAAAATGTTTTGTGGGGAGATTAGGCGATGGCAGAGGGGAGTCTTAGAGTAGTTATAGTGTGGTACTGTAGTCTGAATTGCTTGCAAAATTCCAAACAAATTACTTGAAATAAATTTTTGGACAAGAAATGTCTGAAAAAAATGTTTTTCGGGGGATTGGGTGATGACAGAGGGTGTCTTAGAGTAGTTATAGTGTGGTACTGTTGGACCGAATTGCTTGCGAAACCCGGAATGAATGAGTTGAAAATAAAATTTTTAAGAAGAAATGTCTGAAGCGTTTTGTGGAGAGATGGGTTGAAGGCAGAGGGGTGTCTTAGAGTAGTTATAGTATGGTACTCTAGGCTGAATTGCTTACGAAAACCCAAATGAATGAGTTGAAAATAAAATTTTTAACAAGAAGTGTCGGAAATGTGTTGGGGGAGACTGGGTGATGGCAGAGGGGCGTCTTAAGAGTAGTTATAGTATGGTAATATGGTGAGAATTGCTTGCAAAAACTCAAATGAATGAGTTGAAAATAAATTTTTTAACAAGAAATGTCTGAATAGTGTTTTTTGGGGAGATGGGGCAATGAGACGGAATGTCTTAGAGTAGTCATAGTGTGGTATTGTAAGCTGAATTGCTTGCCAAAACCCGCATGAATGACTTGAAATTAAAATTTTTAACGAGAAATGTCTGAAAGTGGTTCTGGGAGATGGGGCGGATTTTAAAAATGAAACATTTAAAAATGTTTTTGAGGAGATTGGGTGATGACAGAGGGGTGCCTTAGAGTAGTTATAGTGTGGTACTGTAGGCTGAATTGCTTGTATTGCTGAATTGCTGAATTGCTGTATTGCTGTAGGCTGAATTGCTGTCAACTGCCCTACTGCGCGTAACTGGCCGGATTCCGTCCCCCAAAAGGAGTAGACACAGACCAAACTCCCCCACAGCGCACGGGGTGGGCGGCAACAAGAATTTCCACCCTTTGCGCATTTTGATGGGCAAAGGGTACCCCTGAGCAGGACGGTACCTTAGTGGAGCGAGGCAGGATAATAATAAATAAACACTTGAATCTCCTCCCCCACAGACGGTTACCCCTGGAGTCCTCCCCCTCGTCTTTCTTAAATTACGAATGTTATTGCTTATATTTTATAAGCTTCAATAATGCCTAAAAACTACATCTATTATCAAGGCGCACTCTGAAAATGAATGCTACTACGTGGGAGCTGGAAAAAATTGTTAGGATATTGTGAAATATCCATGAATTTATCCAAATGAAAAAGGTGTATTTCCTTATAAGCTCTTAATATGTCTTAAATTGCATGTAATATCACTCCCCCTCCCCTATCCTCCTGGGTTGCAGGGTAGAAGCCCCGGTTTTCTATAATAGATGGTTCTTTTTGCGTATATTAACCATACGGCTTTCTCAACTTTCATTTCTGTCGTGTTTTTTAGCTTTCTTTATTTATGTTTTATTGCTTTCCAATTTGTTTTTCTTTACAATGTCTGTGTTTTTAAGATGTAGTCTTTAGCACGAGTAAGACAAGCGTTTCCCCTTTATTAATGTCTTGAGAACAAATTTCCTCTGGAAATATATGTTTTTGAAATGTGTGCCAAATTTGGCAGTAAACACGCCGTTCTAACCAATGCCAAAAAAGGGGGAATCTCAGGAGTCATGATATAGTATATTTTTAGAATATGGTTCAAAATACAAAATATTGGCAAAGGTTTCATGGACGACTTGCTTGGGGCGCTCTACCGTTGGAAGGGAATGACCTTTCGAGTCTTGGCGGGGTCAAGAACTCTGGAAAAAAATGAATGGTGTTTTGAGCGAAAAATGAAACGCCGAAAAAGAAAGGCTTTTGGGCTAGAAATGTTAAAATCTGGCAGTGATGGATTCGCAATCATTACGTAAAGTGTGGACCGCCATAAAGCTAATGAAGAAAAATGCTTTGGGTTTCAGGTGTCGTTATGTTACAAGAGGAGATTCTCCCATGGGTTCCTGCGGTAGGGCTACGCAAAATTGTGTCAAGCATATTAGACCTGTCTGTTTGAAATGGGGTAAGTTTTATGACGTCATTGGAGTCCAGAGGTGTGTGCCATGGAGTCTTGCCAAGTGTATTCCCTTTAATAGAACTGGTAACCGCATTGTGTAGGTACGAGTGGCTGGTAGCTCAACTTATCTGACCCTTTAATGGCGAGGGTGTGTCGCGTGGTGTAACTTGTGCTTGAAATGGGGGTGTGTACCGTGACGTCAGAGGAGTACCACAGAAATTCACCTGACCTAACCTTTGAACTCTTGCCAAGGGCTGTCATGGAAAAACAAAAAGGGGGTGTGTACCGTGACGATACATGCGCTAGAAATCTCGCCTAATAACATCATTTATTTTAAATATGTCCTGAAAACATAACAAACAAACATCAACAAAACCATGAAACATCAAACAACAAAACATAACCAAAAAACATCAAGCAACATAACCAAGAAACAACATCAATATAACATAACAACATAACCATCAAATGACACCAACATAACCAACAAACATCAAACCACATAACCATTAACATAACAACATAACCATCAAACAACATAACCAACATAAAATAACCATCAACAAAACATAGCCATGTAAAACATCAACATAACACTCATAACCAACAAACAACATCAACTTAACATTACAACATAACCAAGAAACAACATCAACATAACATAACCATCAAACAACATCAACGTAACATAACCAAAAAACATCACACAACATAACCATCAACAAAACATAACCAACAAACAACATAAACACAACATAACACTCATAACCAACAAGCAACATAACCATCAACATAACATAACAACACAACCGAGAAACAACATCAACATAACATAACCATCAATAACCAAGAAACAACATCAGCATGACATAACATCAACATAACATAACATAACATCCAACCACATAACCAACATAACCATCAAACAACATCAACAACATAACCAACAAACATAACATAACCAAGAAACATAACATAACATCAAACCACATAACATAAACATAACATAACCAAGAAACAACATAACATAACATAACCAACAAACAACATAACATAACCAACAACATAACATAACATAACCAAGAAACAACATCATCATAACCAAGAATCATATGTTAATTTTCCTGTGTTAATTTCCCTATGGCTGTCGTGATGTCAGAGGGAATATCATAGAAACTCAATGGGAAAAGGGATAGGGGCGTGTTTGAACCTTCTGGTATGGGCGTGCTTGAATTATCGGGGTATGGGCGTGCTTGAACCTGAAATGGCCCCACTACTCACAACACCCTTATTCAGGATTAGCACTAAATAAAGGGGGATGAAATATTAATTCCTATCCTCTCCCCTTCCATACGCCTTTGCCTTAAGGGGTTTTATTTACCTGAACAATCATGAAGATTTAGACAACTATGGCATTGAAATACGCTCTCTTAGGGATTTGTCCAACACAGCCTACACAATGACCAAACGGCCCTCCTGAATAATAGCTAATGCACACGATAGTTGTTTCTTCATTAGTTTTATTTATCTCAATCTTCCTTTGGCTTTTATTTTATTTATCTCAATCTCTCAGTCGGACCCTTGATATTGAATATTGAAATTGTCGAATAATGCACACAAGCATTCAAAAATATGGGAACAGTTCTAGCTTACCCATCCTATTCTCGTCAAGAATTTAGTGGAATAATAAAAGGAAGTAGAAAGCTAAATTAAAAAATGGGGTACTTCTTCGGTTGCAATAAAGAGTGAAGTATTCAACAGAGGTAACTGAAGGTGGATCAAGAAGTAGTTTTGTCATCCTAGGTCATTAAACTGCTGCGAAGCTCAATTTACAGTAACAGTTGCTAAGGCTCGAATATTGGTTTTGTGGCTGACCACCTAATTTGAAATCAGTACCATATCCGGTCCCCTCATATTTATTATATATATAGTAATTACATATGTAACACGATAATTAGATAATATTATACAAAACGTATAATAGTAAAACACCATAAAAGTAATTGTAAAGCATAACAACATAAATAGTAAAACAATAATAGTAAAACACCATAAAAGTAAAAATACTTTTACCTAAAAATAAAACTTTTTTACCTAAAAGTAAAAAATTACCTAAAAGTAAAAATACGTTTACCTCTGTTTCAGAAACTGGCTTAACATAATTCTATGACATATAGTAAAACCACAATTCAGATAGCGGCAAACAAAAATTTCCCATTTATAGAACAAATATATAAATCTTAAAAATAAATTATCATGCCAAACCATCGTTCAATAAATGGGTTACCTGACTCTTTGGAAACGTTAATTATTGCACGATGTTTTGGAATGATAATTTATTTTTAATATTTATCTATTTGTTCTAGACATGGGAAATTTTTGTTTGCCACTATTTATCAGTTTTCTTTCAGGGAGCAGATGATTTTCTGTTAATGTCCAAACAGACATGTCTGAGTTCAGTAAAGGCTTTTTTGCTCTATTTCTTTGTTTGTTAACTTTTGTTAAGGGTGACACAACACTTTCAAGTGTTGATTGTGTTGGTAAAAATGGGACAATTCATGAATTTTCAGAATTGGATTTACTTGAACAAAACAGAATCGAGTTGTCAGACTATAGTGGAAAGGTAAATATTGTTTGAATAACGTGTCACTGAAAGTTTAATAAATAAATTAGTTAATTAGTAAATTGTTAATCAATTAATTCCTTAATAAGTTAATACAGATATGCCAGTATAAGCTTTACACTAAGAAAGAACACTAGGCCTTTTACAACAGATAGCGGAGTGACTACGTTACTTGCGTGCATTTACTAGATCTTTAAGCCCTAAGATTTAGTAAAAAGTAGATATACTCACTAAACCTAGTAAAATAAGAGTCAAGTCGAGCAAAACTTATAAAACCTAGTAAAAATTTTATGAAAATCTCTTAAATTTATTGAAGTCAAAGTTTTTTTTTCTGAGTTTGTAGAGATGGATCTGATCGCCTATTCAACATTTTTTTCGATTCTTTAACTAATAAATTTAAGAAAAAATTTTCCCCCAAACAAGTTTTTCAAAGAAAATTAAGATTTAAATTAAGCCAAAAAGAGCAGAAATAAAGTCAAATAATCTTCTAAGCGTAAAACTACCACAAATCACTATCAACAAATAAACGAAACCCAAAACGAACAGAAACTACAATAAATAGCCGAATCAAACTCAAAACGAGCAAAACATGAGTAGGGCTGACAATCCCCATACCTTATCAAACCCAGAATATAATTTGCGCTATACCGAAAATAAAATGACCACGGATTTTCAGTTTAATTTACATATGCTGATATGTATTCCTTAAATTTTTAATGTTTTTCTATTTATTAAATTAAAAAAAAGTGTTGCCTATATGCCCTTTTGAAAACCTGGATGTATATGGTTTTTTCGTATAAATGAAACTCCCCCTAAACGTTCCCTAAAAGTTTCATCTTAGTACCCATAGCGTCATTAGTTACAGCAACTGTACTCTGGGCCATCACTTTTGGGGTGAAAGGGGGGAATCCCCCCCCCAATGTGTTGGTCCCGTGGTAAAAAAAAATAAGTCGGTCAGATCGTGAAGCGAAATGCCATGATGTTCCCGACACCGCTAAAATTATTTGTTCGGTTAAATAAAGACTAAGAAAATACTGGCATGTCATCTACAGAAAATTTGAACTTGGTCGGTAAACGCAGCAGTTTTATCGACTCCTGCCGGAGCTTACACACGGTACCACAATTTTCCATTTGGTTAAAAAAAGAGCAATAAAATAGCGACATGATATGAACCGAAATCTGAATCTCGGTAGGTAAATGCAGCGGTTTTACCGACTCCTTCAGTTATTTTACGTATTGTATTCGAAACGGACATTATGCTAATTATTGCCAAAAAACAGTCGGTAAAAATGACCAGCCCGTGGGTAAAATCACTTGCTCCCCCCCCCCCAACCATTTTGACTAGTAATGACTCTGACTGTGGTGTTTGTATTACAAGTATAAACATAGTGTCTTCTGGCCAGTTCACAATCCCCCACATCTTACCATTAAAGGTCTAGCTTAATAAAATAAGTCGTTATTGAGATATTGCGTTGTCACCTTTTTTGAAATTCCACATATTCATAATTTGTTTTGATTTAGTTCATCATTCGCTAAATATTCCTTTAAAGCTTCACCTTAGTACCCTTAGTAGTAACCGCAGTAGCAATAGTTATAGCAGGACTAGCACCTGAAAATTTCGTCTTCATGCCCTTAGGTATAGTTGTAATAATAGTCACGGTAGTAGTATTTGTACTACTAGTAATAGTATTACTAGTAATAGTGGGAGTACTAGTAGCAGCAGCAGTATTAATATATTCCGTTTTGGTCAGTAGAACATTCCTCTCATCAAGTCCTGGAAGTTTCAACCTAATACATTTAACCATTGCTATGAAATTGCTGATATGTCCTATCGATAACATCTACTTCTTAAAATTATCATGTCAATGCTCTTAGCCATGCAAGTAGTTACCATAGAAGTAGCAGAAGTAGTAGTAGTAAATGTAGCAGTAACAGTTGTATTAGCAGCAGTGTGCACGTATTGCCTTTTGGTCAGATCATCTTCTCCTTTAAGCATTCTCTTAAAGTTCTGACTGAATACCAAAATCAATTCTTGAGATACGCTTTTTTGACATGTGCATGGACATAGCGTCTTTTGATTTAGTTCAAATTTCTCCAAAAGATTGTAAATGGAATAGTGTGGATATGGTAGTGGTAGTAGTTGTAGTGGTGTTGGTAGCATGCAATTATTGCCTTTTCGATCATCTCCCTTCTCATTTCCTGAGTTCTCCAAATTAATATACTCAGTTATTCGTGAGTTACAGCCTTTTGACAATCCGTATACACTTAGCGTGTTTTAATTTTTTTCAAAACTCCTCTCGACATTCTCTGAAAGGCTCGCCTGAATGTCTTTCGTCTTCTTCCAAATTAAAGTTGAAACATGCATACCTTTCTCAATAACAAATACTATACGTAAACAATGAACGAATTGTCTCACTTACAGCTCTTGCCCTGAGGACAGTGGGGAGGTTGACATCTCCAAATACATAATTACTGGACCTTTCAAAAAATGCAAAACAAAATAGCTCTCTTAAACTTGCGAGCAGATGTGTTTGGGGAATGATAGGCTTGGGGGGGGGCTGATTGCTCTCCATTCATTTTTGACTCTTAAAAAGGGCACTAAATCTTTCCAATCAAATCATTTCTGACTAAATGAGCTCCATCCGATCCAAGGTTAATGTGACCACCCATTCCATAAACACCTTATATGTCCTGGGGTATAACTTACAACCCTTGCCCATGGGCTCTGGAGTGTTGCGCCAACCATAAAGGCATTGTTATAGGATTTTTGGACTATTGGTAAAAAAAATGGCTATCTTGCAATTTCAATTGAGTGTGTTTCGCCAAAAGAAGATGTCAGGGAGGGGTGATGCTAGTTGCTCTCCATCATGTTTGACTCTTAGAAGAGAACCTAGAACTATACATTTCCAATCAAATGAGCCTCTTCTAAAGGTCAAACGACCACTCCATACATAAGAACCTTACATACCCCTGGGGAATAACTTACAGCCCTTACCCCCAGACTGCGGGGATTGTGTCAACCCCAAAGGCCTTGTTATATGATCTTTGGATTATTTTTTGACTCTCTCAAAATTTCTATTAGATACATATGGGGAAAATACGACGTGGGGGTGGCTGACCTCCCATCACTTTGAGTCTTAAAAAGGGCACCAGAACTTCTGATTTCTAATCTAATGAGCCCACTCCGAAGTTTATATGACCACCTTCTCCATAAAAACCTTATATGCCCTCGGGGCAAAACTTATAGCCCTTGCGCTGAGGACTAGGGGGGTTGACATCCTCAAAGACACAATTTCCAGAACTTTCAACTTAACAAAATGGCTCTTTCGAAATTTCGATTGGAGGTGTATTGGGAAATGACGGGCCTGCGGGGGGGGGGGGGGCTTGTTGCCCTCCAATCACTTTTGAATATTTAAAGGGGCACTAACCCTTTCAATTTCCAATCGAATTAGCCATTTTCAATGTTTCTACGACATCAAATGAGCATCTCAAAATTTCTATCAGATGTATTTCGGAAAATACAACGTGTGGGGAGGGGGGATATCTACTCTCCGATCACTTTCAATCTTAAAAGGGCAGGCAATCTTCTGATTGCCAATCCAATGAGTCCCATCCGGAATTTTTACGACCAGTCTTTCTATAAAAACCTTATATGCCCCTCGGACATAATTTACAACCCTTGCCCTGAGGGCTTTGAGGGGTTGTCATCCTCAAAAGCATAATTTCCGGACCTTTCAACTACGCCAAAAATAAATTGCTGTCTCAAAATTTTTATTGGATGTGTTTGGGGAAATGATGGGCGTCGGTGGAGGGCTGGATGCCATCAAATCACTTTCGACAATTAAAAATGACCCTCCTTTCAATTTCCAATCTAATGAGCCCTTTTTGAAGTATCTACGACAACACCTTCAACAAGAAGTGCCCTGATCTAAATGAACAAACAAAAAGAACAAAGCAAAAAAACTAATTCAATGTTCCCAAATAGCTTTTTACTTAATCAGAACTATTTTGCTGCCTATGATACAACAGGCCTATACAGCAAATAGCAGATTGACTTCCTTACTCGTGAGCGTTTACTAGATCTTTAAATATTAAAATTTAACTAGATCAGAGGCAGCACAATAGTGCTGCCTAAGTAAAGAACAGTGTTGGCACAATTTATTATTTTTGGTTCTTTAGACCAGGGCACTCCGTATCGAAGGAGTTGTCATAGAAACTTCGAAATCGGCTCATTATCCCTCACTCATATCCCTGGAGGTATATAAGGTTTTTATAGAATGCGTTGTCGTGGAAACTTCAAAAAGGGTTCATTTGACTGGAAATTCAAAGGGCTAGTGTCCTTTTCGCCCACCTTTTCCCCAAACACATACAATTAAAATTTTGAGATAGGTATTTTGTTCAACGTAGTTGAAAGGTCCAGAAATTATGTCTTTGAGGGTGACACTCCCCAAAAACCTCAGGGCAAGGGTTGTTCCCTGGGGTCATATAAGGTGTTTATAGAAAGCATTGTCGTAGAAACTTCAAAAAGGGCTCGTACACTTGGAAATTGAAGGGGCTAGTGGCCTTTTTAATGTTCAAAAGTGATTGGAGGGCAAATGACCCCCCTCCCTCTCACGCCCACCATTTCCCGAAAGACATCCAATCAAAATTTTCACATAGGGATTTTATTTATCGTAGTTAAAAGGTCCGGAAATTATGTCTTTGAGGATGACACTCCCCCTAAAGCCCTCAAGGCAAGGGTTGTAAGTTGTCAATGGAGGCATATAAAGTTTTTATAGAAAGCGTGGTCGTAAAAACTTCAAAAAGGGCTCATTCGATTGAAAATTGAGAGGGCTATTACCCTTTTTAATAGTCAAAGGTAATCTGAGGGCTAATCACCCCCCCCCCCAGGCCCATCATTTCCTCAAACATTTCTGATCAACGTTTTGATAAAGCTATTTTGCTCAAGGCAGTTGAAAGGTCTGGAAATTATGTCTTTGAGGATGACAACCCCCCCCCCCCCCTCTTACAGTCTTCAGGACAAGGGTCATAAGCTCTGCCCTTGGGGCATATAAGGTTTTTATAGAGGTTTTCGTCGTATAAGCTTCAAAAAGGGCTGATGTGATCGGAAATCGAGAGGACTAGTGCCATTTTTATTAGTCGAAAGTGATCAGAGGACCTATGCCCCCCACCCCCGCGCGCCGTATGTCTTCCAGCCCTTCGAATCTATATTTTTAGATAGCTATTTTGTTCAACGTATTTGAAAGGTCTTGAAATTATGTCGTTGAGGATAAAAAATCCCCCCAGCCCTAAGGGTAAGGGTTATAAGTTATGCACTGGGGGGTATATAAGGATTTTATAGAAAGCGTGGTCATATAAACTTCGGCGGGCGCTCATTGGATTGGTAATCAGACGCTCTAGTGCTCTTTTTAAGAGTCAAAGTGATCGGAGAGAGGTTACCCCCCCCCTCCCACACACACATCATAATGTACCGAAATGCATCTAATAGAAATTTTGAGATAGCCATTCTATTCAAATTAGTCTAAATATCATATAATAAGACTTGTAGCGTTGAAATACCCCTAAGGTGGGCGTCGTCGTACATGCTTCAGAGGGTTTGACTCTGTCTCACAACTTTATTTTTTTAAACAATAAAAAACTTTAGCGTAAAGAGCGAGGCGTTGAGGAGGGGAAAGACCCTTTCATATACGGAATTTCTGTTCGTTTTAAGTTTTAATGTCGCTCCTTACTTTCAGTTTAAAAAACTTGTTTTTTTATTTAGATTCTGAATGTTTTATAATTAATGCAGCTTTGATTTTGGCTCACCGTACATGAATAATTAAAACGAAATTTGCATATTAATTTTAGCTTTCTTTCGGCTAAATGGCTTTCTCGAAATTTTGTTCTGACGTAACTTACAAATTAACTTACGTAACTATCTTCTATATTCGTGTGTTTTTATTACATATATAAGGGAATTTGCCCCCTAGTCAATACCTCGCACTTTACGCTAAAGTTCGAATCTTGTTCGAATCACAAACCCCTGAATCACAAAGGCATCAGAATAGATAGCTCTTTTGAAAGTACTAAAAAGAACTTTAGCGTAAAGGGCAGGTATTTACTAGGGGGCGAACCCCCTCATATACGTAATAATTTCTGGTCGCCTTAAGTTTTAATGTTGCTCCTTACTTTCACTTGAAAAAAATTGTTTGTCTTACTTAATTTCTGATCGTTTTTTAAATAATGCTGGGAAATCCGGCACTCCCTTCATAGAAATGTCCCTTCCCCCAAGTCCACATCTTCCAAGAAAAGATCCTCCTCCAAAACCCCCTCCTCCAACCCCCCCCCCCCACCAGATAAAATCCCTCCTGAAAACGTCTGTATACTTCCCATTAACCAATTCTTTCATAGGCAGCACGCTAGCGCTGCCTAAGTAAAGAACGATGTGGGCACAATGTGATTTTTTTTGTTTTTTTTTTCTCCATACCCGGGCACTTCGTATCGAAGGAGTTGTCGTAGAAACTTTGAAAAGGGATCATTGGATTGAAATTTGGAGTGGCTAGTGCCCATTTTAATATTTAAAAGTGATTGGAGGGCAACTAGCCCCCCCCCACGCCCAGCATTCCTCCAAACACACCCAGTCAAAATTTTGAGATAGCCATTTTGTTCAGAGTAATTGATTTCCCGATAGAAAATATCTTTTTGAGGAGGACACTCCCCCACAACCCTCGGGGCAAGGGTTTTAAGTTATGCCCTGAGGGCATATAAGAACAATGTTGGCACCACAGTATCAAGGAGGCACACGTGTGCCTCCATAAAGAGGCGACCCACCACAATGTTAAGCGATTTCCGGTCCTAGCGGTCGCAGAGAGACAACGGTAATCGCATTTTGTAGCCCAAGCTCAAACTAAGAAACGTGCAAAATTTTGCACGACTTCCCCTTCCGACTTTATCTTCATGGGAAAAAGTGGGCCGGAAGTTTCAACCCTTCCACCACAGCCCCCTTTTAACATTGTCCGATGGGGTTGAAATTTAGAGGTTAAGCTTTCCTAGGGCCGGGAAGCTTATCCTCGAAATTTCAGATCAATCCGATCACTCCTTCCCTGTCTTCCAAAAACCAAATATAGCCACTGAAAGTTCAAAATTTTTTTTCTTAGCCACACCTACAGGCCACAGTTGGCAACTGATCCGGGTGAATGAGGACTCATTCGAAGCAGAATTCGACCTGTTAGGGCCTTTTGATATTTTCAGACCGAAAAAATTATCCCCCGAATTTACAAAAGCCTCGTTTTCCTATAAGAACCCGCTATAAGCGGGCTCTTATCGTTTTCCTATAAGAGCCCGCGAAAACGCGGGCTCGTTTTCCTATAAGAGCCCGCAAGCCTGCAAGCTGTCAAATCAGCTAACAGTTAGTCAAGCAATAATAAGTAATAAACTGTACAAAAACGTGCAGAAATTATTTGAAAAAAACTACGTTTTCTAAAGAGTTAAAGAGGCTGAGTTACAAGGTCGAACCTTAAAACGTACAGGGATTAGGAGGCACAGTTGGGGGGCTGCCGCCCCTAAAACCCCCCGCTTTCGCATCCTTTAAATAAAAAAAAATTTTTAAACTGAAAGTAAGGAGCGACATTAAAACTTAAAACGAACAGAAATTATTCCGTATATGAAAGGGGCTGTGCCCTCCTCAACGCCTCGCTCTTTATACTAAAGTTTGACTTTCTCACAACTCTTTTTTTTAAACAATAAAAACTTTAGCGTAAAGAGCGAGGCGTTGAGGAGGGCACAGCCCCTTTCATATACGGATTAATTTCTGTTCGTTTTAAGGTTTAATGTCGCTCCTTACTTTCAGTTTAAAAATTTTTTTTATTTAAAGGCTGTGGATTCGGGGGTTTGGGGGGCGGCAGCCCCCCAACTGTGCCTCCTAATCCCTGTACGTTTTAAGGTTTGACCTTGTAACTCAGCCTCTTTAACTCTTTAGAAAACGTAGTTTTTTTAAAATAATATATAATAGCAGTATGATCTTTCCCTATTTCACCCATTATAAAAACCCGGACCGAGGTGCGATTGCTCCAGGTAATGTATAAACCGGTATAAACATAAGCGACATTAGATCTTTTCACGGGTAGATAAGTCAGATCTCTCTTGGATGCGATACTTGGCTTCAACGTTGTAATACTAAATTTTGAAGAAACTAATTTTAAATTAATTTATTCCAATACATACATGAAAATCGGTAATTAGTAGTGCAAGGTTATTATTATATGTTTTAGGAATTAAAAATAGGTTTCAAAGTCTCAAGTTGGTTTCAAAGGAATTTTGAGAAAGTTTCTGCCAAAATACGTGTTCCAGGATAATTGGACCGCTGATGGCAGATCAAATGAGAGGAAGTTCCCCGTTAGAAAAAGTTTTAGAAATATTTTGGAAATTGTGCCGTAAAAGGTCTAAGATTATACAGACTCAGCAGTAAGAAATGCATTTTATTTATTTTCTGGTAAACAAACTGGAAGAATATTCTATAATAGGAGCATTTCTAGCGTAAAGCCCCGTAAAATTTTAGATCTGCCACTAAAATGTGTATTGTCTTTCAATTTCCTGAAAACTCCCTAAGAATTTTACGAAAAACACTTATTAACAGACGTTTGGTATTTTCTTGGATAGGGCTATTGTGGCAACTTTTACCACAGCAACCAATAATTAGAACCCAAAATTTAGTCTCAATCAGGAACCCTTATCGCTATCTAAATTCACAAAGTGCAAATATTTTCAAACAGAGGTGCTTATTGTTTAAAGTTCAGGAAATGTCTGCCCATTTAATAAGAAAACATTAATTTAAAACTAAACTAGTTATATCTATAAAAAAAATATCTTAGAAAATAAATAACCCCACGTAAAAAAAAAATTATAAACCACCCAGTGGTGGATCCAGAGGGGGGGGGAGGGGTGCCCCCCCTCACTCAGTCTCAAGTCGGTTAATTTCTATAATTACTTCACTGTTGACGTTATTAAACATGATCCTAACTTAATTTTTTCGGATCAACCTATTTTGCCCCCCCCCCCCAAAAAACAACCTGGGTCCGCCCCTGAAACCATCACACCTATTCCACCAGTTATTAGAAGAAGAAAAAAAATTCCTTATTTTCAAAAATTTCATCAACCCCCGCCCCCTTTTTTATAAAATCCTACATATGCCCATCAATTGAGTCCACAATATATAAATAATAGATTAATTCATAATTTTTATATAAATTAAGTCATACCTGTGAGATGGGACACTTGCAAACCACTTGGCCGGCTCACCAAGCTTTTTTCTGCTTTCGCAATTATGAATAATGTACTTTGTAACCATTTCTCATTGATTGACGCAAACGCACTAACCCATAAGGGCAGAAATAAGTGGGAGGAGCTTTTTGTTCGCACCTAGAATGAAGAGCCATAAATCATCTGCGGTAAACTCACTGCCTAATTATATAAACTGTGGTTGGCACAATGTACCCTTTTTTATTTTTTTCCTCTAGAGCAGGGCACTTTATATAGAAGGGGTCGTCGTAGAGACTTTAAAAGGGGCTCATTCGATTGGAAATCGAGAGCTCTATGGCCCTTTTTAATAGTCAAAAGTGATTGGAGGGCAACTAGCCCCCCCCCACGCCCATCCGTCCCTCAATCACATCCGATCAAAATTTTGAGATAGCCATTTTGTTTAGCATAGTTGATTTCCTGATAGAAAATATGTTTTTGAGGAGGGCATTCCCCCAAAACCCTCGGTGCAAGGGGTTTAAGTTATGCCCTGAGGGCATATAAGAACGATGTTGGCAAAATGTGCTATGTATTATTTTTTCCTTTAGAGAAGGACACTTCAACTGGAAGGGCTCGTCTTAGAAACTTCAAAAGGGGCTCATTCGATTGGAAATTGAGAGCTCTAGTGCCCTTTTTAATAGTCAACAGTGATTGAAGGGCAACTAGCCACCCAGACCCATCATTCCCCCAAACACATCCAATTAAAATTTTGAGATACCCTTTTTGTTCAGCGGAGTTGATTTCCAGATAGAAAATATGTTTTTGAGAAGGACAGTCCCCCACGAGCCTCAGGGCAAGGGTTTTAAGTTATGCCATGGGGGCATATAAGGTTTTTATAGAAGGCGTTGTTGTATAAACGTCAAAACAGGGTCATTCGTTTGGAATCTGGACGGGCTAGTGCCATTTTTAATACTCATAAGTGTTTGGAGGGCCTCAAGCCCCCCCCCCACCCCCCATATTCCCCAAAAAACATTCCATCCAAATTTAGAGATAGGCATTTTTTTAAGAGTAATTGATTTCCCGATAGAAAATATCTTTTTGAGGAGGACACTCCCCCACAACCCTCGGGGCAAGAGTTTTAAGTTATGCCCTGAGGGCATATAAGAACAAAGTTGGCACCACAGTATATATAATAGCAGTATGACCTTTCCCTATTTCACCCATTATAAAACCCCGGACCGAGGTGCGATTGCTCCAGAGAATGTATAAACCGGTATAAACATAAGCGATATTAAATCTTTTCACGGGTAGACAAGTCAGATTTCTCTTGGACGCGAAACTTGGCTTCAACGTTGGAACACTAATTTTGAAGAAACTAATTTTAAATTAATTTATTCCAATACATACATGAAAATCGGTAATTAGTAGTGCAAGGTTATTATTATATGTTTTAGGAATTAAAAATAGGTTTCAAAGTCTCAAGTTGGTTTCAAAGGAATTTTGAGAAAGTTTCTGCCAAAATACGTGTTCCAGGATAATTGGACCGCTGATGGCAGATCAAATGAGAGGAAGTTCCCCGTTAGAAAAAGTTTTAGAAATATTTTGGAAATTGTGCCGTAAAAGGTCTAAGATTATACAGACTCAGCAGTAAGAAATGCATTTTATTTATTTTCTGGTAAACAAACTGGAAGAATATTCTATAATAGGAGCATTTTTAGCGTAAAGCCCCGTAAAATTTTAGATCTACCACTAAAATGTGTGATGTCTTTCAATTTCCTGAAAACTCCCTAAGAATTTTACGAAAAACACTTATTAACAGACGTTTGGTATTTTCTTGGATAGGGCTATTGTGGCAACTTTTACCACAGCAACCAATAATTAGAACCCAAAATTTGGTCTCAATCAGGAATCCTTATCGCTATCTAAATTCACAAAGTGCAAAGATTTTCAAACCTATGTTTTTATTTTTTAAAGTTCAGTAAATGTCTGCCCATTTCATACAAAAACATTGATTGAAAACGAAACTAGTCTTATCTAGAAAATAAGTATCGTAGAAAATAAATATCACGACGTAAAAAAAAAAAATGATAAACCACCCAGTGGCGGATCCAGAGGGGGGGCGAGGGGTACCCCCTAAAGTAGTCTAAAGTAGTGTAATTTATCTAATTAATGCAAGTTTGCATTAATTAAACATGCTCCTAACGTAAGTTTATGGGATCAACCTATTTTGCCCCCCCCTAAAAAATCCTGGGTCCGCCCCTGAAACCATCACACCTATTCCACCAGTTATGAGAAGAAGAAAAAAAATTCCTTATTTTCAAAAATTTCATCAGCCCCCGCCCCCTTTATTATAAAATACAATCTATTCCAAACAGTTTAGTCAACCGTATATAAATAATAGATTAGTTAATAATTAGTATATAAATTAATTCATAACTGTGAGATGGGACACTTGCAAACCACTTGGCCGGCTCACCAAGCTTTTTTCTGCTTTCGCAATTATGAACAATGTACTTTGTAACCATTTCTCATTGATTGACGCAAACGCACTAACCCATTAGGGCAGAAATAAGTGGGAGGAGCTTTTTGTTCGCACCTAGAATGAAGAGCCATAAATCATCTGCGGTAAACTCACTGCCTAGTAATATAAACTGTGGTTGGCACAATGTACCCTTTTTTATTTTTTTCCTCTAGAGCAGGACACTTTATATGGAAGGGGTCGTCGTAGAGACTTTAAAAGGGGCTCACTCGATTGGAAATCAAGAACTCTCGGGCCCTTTTTAATAGTCTAAAGGAATGGGAGGGCCACTAGCCCCCCCCCCCCCATACCAATCATTCCCCCAAACGCATCCAATAAAAATTTCGAGATAGACATTTTGTTCAGCTTAGTTGATTTCAAGATAGAAAATATATTTTCGAGGAGGACACTCCCCCACAACCCTAGGGGCAAGGGTTTTAAGTTATGCCCTGAGGGCATATAAGAACGATGTTGGCACAATGTACTATGTATTATTTTTTCCTTTAGAGAAGGACACTTCATATGGAAGGGCTCGTCGTAGAAACTTCAAAAGGGGCTCATTCGATTGGAAATTGAGAGTTCTAGTGCCCTTTTTAATAGTCAAAAGTGATTGAAGGGCAACTAGCCACCCAGGCCCATCATTCCCCCAAACACATCCAATTAAAATTTTGAGATAGCCATTTTGTTCAGCGTAGTTGATTTCCAGATAGAAAATATGTTTTTGAGAAGGACAGTCCCCAACAAACCTCCGGGCAAGGGCTTTAATTTGTGCCCTGGGGCATATAAGGTTCTTATTGAAGGCGTTGTTGACGAAAATAAAAAAAAGGCTCATTCGATTGAACATTTGACGGGATTTTACACTTTTTAATCGTAATAAGTTTTGGGCGGGCCTCTAGCCCCCCCCCCACGCCGAGTATTCCCCAAAACACAACCAAACACCATGTTGAGTTAGGCCTTTTGTTCAGCGTAGTTAATTTCCAGAGATAAAATATGTTTTTGGGGAGGACACTCCCCCACAACCCGCAGGGCAAGGGTTTTAAGTTATGCCCTGGGGCATATAAGGTTTTTATAGAAGGCGTTGTCGTAGAAACTTCAAAAAGGCTCATTTGATTGGAAATTCAAAGGGCTAGTGCCCTTTTTAATAGTCGAAAGTGATTGTATAGCAACTAGCCCCCCCCCCTCCACGCCCACCATTTCCCCAAACACAGCCAATCAAAATTTTGATATAGCCATTTTGTTCAGCGTAGTTGATTTCTAAACAGAAGACATGTTTTGAGGAGGAAACTCTCCCACAGCCCTCAGGGCAAGGGTTTTAAGTTATGGCCTGGGGGCATATAAGGTTTTTAAAGAATGCGTTGTCATAGAAACTTCTAAAAAAGCTCATTCAATTGGAAATTCAAAGGGATAGTGCCCTTTTTAATAGTCGAAAGTGATTGGAGGGCAACTTGCCCCCCCCCCACATGCCCATCATTCCCTTAAAGACATCCAATCAAAATTTTGAGATAGCCATTTTGTTCAGCATAGTTGATTTCCGGATAGAAAATATATTTTTGAGGAGGACAATCCCCCATAACCCTCAGGGCAAGGATTATAATTTCTTCCCTGGAGGCATATAATGTTTTTATTTAAATCTTTGTCGTAGAAACTTGTAAAAGGGCTCATTCGATTTGAAATTCAAAGGGATAGTTCTCTTTTTAATAGTCTAAAGTGATTGGAGGGCAACTAACCCCCCTCTAACTGCCATCTTTTCCCCAAACATATCCAATAAAAATTTTTAGATAGCCATTTTGTTCAGCGTAGTTGATTTCCAGATAGAAAATATATTTTTGAGGAGGACACTCCCCCACAACCGTCAGGGCAAGGATTATAAGTATGCCATGGAGGCAAATAAGGTTATTATTGAAATCTTTGTCGTAGAAACTTGAAATAGGGCTCATTCGATTTGAAATTCAAAGGGATAGTACCCTTTTTGATAGTCAAAAGTGATTTGAGGGCAACTAGTCCCCCTCTCACGCCCACCTTTTCCCCGAACACATCCAATCCAAATTTTTAGATAGCCATTTTACTCCACGTAGTTGAAAGTTCTGGATATTAGGTCTGTGAGGATGAAAAATCCTCCCCTACATTCCTCAGGGCAAGGGTTGTAAGTTATGTCCTAAGGGCATATAAAGTTTTTATTGAAAGCGTTGTCGTAGAAACTTCAAAAGGGCTTATTCAATTGGAAATTGAAAGGGCTAGTTCCTTTTTTAATAGTTGAAAGTGATTAACTAGCGACTAATAGTTAATAGTTAAGTGATTAATTAGCGACTAACTCCCCTCTCACGCCCACCATTTTCCAAAACACATCCAATCAAAATTTTGCAGGCCAAACTATAAAGTCTTAAAAAACGAAAAGATTTAAAGTATTATTTTCTTTTTCCCTGAAAAGACTATGTCAATACAAAACGAACAGAAATTAATTTAAAAAAATTTTTCCACAAAATAAGCTTTTCAAAGAAAAGTAAAGAACTCCATTAAACAAAAATTAGCAAAAATAAAAGCAAATAATCTACCAAGCGTGAAACTACCACAAACCAGCATCGATAAATAAATGAAACCCAAAACGATTGGAAATTACAATAATTAACCGAGTCAAACTCAAAACGAGCAGAAATTAACATAAGTTGGGCGCAAAACCCCTATGCCTTCCCAATACCAGAACAAAATTTGCACTTTACTGAAAAAATACAAATGAATATGCATTGTCAGTTTAATACACATATTCTGATATTTAGTAATCAAAATGTTTACATTATTTGATTTATTAAAGTTATAAAAGTAAAAAATATTATATTTTTTCAATAAAGTACAAATTTTGTTCTGGCCTTGAGAAGGCATAGGGATTTTGCGCCCAACTTATGTTAATTTCTGCTCGTTTTGAGTTTAACTCGATTAATTATTGTAATTTCTGTTCGTTTTGGGTTTCATTTATTTATCGATGCTGATTTGTAGTAGTTTCACGTTTGGTAGATTATTTGATTTTATTTCTGCTAATTTTTTGTTTAATGGAGTTCTTTACTTTTCTTTGAAAAACTTATTTTATGAAAAGTTTTTTAAATTAATATGTAAACAATGGGCAAAGTTCATAACCTGCAGCCCTTCCCCCAGGAACTGTGGGGGATTAAGTCATCCTCAAAGACATATTCATTAGATTTTTGACTATGCTGAACAAAACACCTATCTCAAAATTTTGATTGGGTGAATTCGGGAAAAAATGAGCGTTGGAGGGGGCCAAGTTGCCTTCCAATTTTTTTGGTCACTTAAAAAGGGCACAAGAACTTTTAATTTCCGTTGGAATGAGCCCTCTCACAATGTTCTAGGACTAATGGATCTATACGATAACCCCTGGAAAAAAAAAAAAAAATAAAAAAAAAATCCGTGATTTTTTTTCTTGCAAAAAATGCAAAATTCAACATTTTTCCAGATAGGCGTTTAAATTTCTATAGTAGGGTTTTATGATACGCTGAATCTGATGGTGTGATTTTCATTGAAGTTCTTCGCCTTTTAGAGGTTGTTTCTCCCTTTTTTCAAAAAAAAGGCATATTTTCTCTGGCAACTTTTGATGGTCAAGACTAAAATTGATCAGACTTATATATTTGAAATCAGCATAAAAATTCGATTCTTTTGATGTATCTATTGGTATCAAAATTCCGTTTTTTAGAGTTTCGGTTACTATTGAGCCCTGTCGCTCCTTACTTACAGTTCGTTACCACGAACTGCTTGATTTTGAGCTAGCCAGAAGACACTTTGCATTCATTTAATGCTGGTTCTACAGTTACTGTAACTAACGATACTAATGGCATTAAGTTGAAACTTTTAGGGTTAGACATAGACATAGACTATTTTACTTTACCAAAAAAAAATAAACATTCAACAAACGATCAGAAATAACTAGACAACCACAGTAAGATTAAAAAAAAATCCTGTTGGTGGGCTGTATCTTCTAACCGCCCTTTAATCAAAAATAGATAAAAACAATAATAATTATTAATAAATTCTTATTTTTTCAAAAAAAAAAGTAAGGACAAAAAAGTCAAGAAAACAATTTACATTGTCACACTCTAGCCATCCTCCCCAATCTACCTCCTTCCCTCTCCCACCTCCCCTCTTCTGCTCCCCAATCTCCAAAAATTATCCTACTTTTTCTACAAAAAAGTTCTTTAACTTTTTCTTAAATGAAACAAAGATCACGGCCGCTCTAATACTATCCGGGAGACCATTCCATATCGAAACGCCTATGTTCCGTAAAGCAAAACTTGACCTTGTTGAATGTCGGATCTCACGAACCAAATGGTCATTATTTCGTGTAGAATATTCATGGTAGAGAGAACTGCTGGAAAATACATTCCAAAAGTACTCAGGAGATAACATATTCAGACACTGATAGACAAACACTGATAACTGATAATCACGCTGCTGCCCAATATTCACAATGCCAAATTTTTTGTAAGATTGGGCAGTGCTTTCACAATGGCACATCTCTCCGAGTACTCTGATTGCTTTATTCTGAACAATTTGTATCCTTTTATAGTTGCCGATTAAATTACTGGCCCATACTGAGCATCTGTGCACAATATAAGGGTCTACAATAGCACTGTAAATGAGCTTGAGAGTTGACAGAGGAAAGGTATGCTTCCGTTTTTTTATTATCTCGAGTTTTCATGGGAGCTTTAGCTGATACTATCTCACTGTGTTTTTTCCAGCTGAGATTGCAGTCGATATGAAAACCCAAGTAACGGAGGTCATATACTTGTTGAATAGCCTCAGAGGCATATACAACTACCGAATCCAGTGGGGAAAGAGTCCCAGTTCTAATGGAAATCATGTAACTGGTTTTCTTTGCATTAACAGCGAGGCAACTCACACTCACAAATACGCGGAGACAGTGAAGTGCATGGTTAGCTTTTTCAACAGCTTCTTGAACAGACTTTGCAAAAACAGTTAAAGCTGTATAATCAGCAAATGAAGTAACAACGCCATCACTTATATAATACCTCAATGTATATACGTAAACTAGGAACAAGAGAGGTCCCAGAACGGAATTCTGCGGCACACCACAAGAAAAAGGCATCAATTCACTGACAATATCTTTGTGCACAACACTTCTAGACCGACCGAAAAGATAATATTCAAACCAACTTAGAGCACTATTTTTAATTCCAAGACTTTTTAACCGCTTCAAAAGTATATTAAAATTAACTGTATCGAAGGCTTTCTTCAAATCAATAAATACCGTTAAAGGAACTAAATTTCTTTCAAATCTATTTTTCAAATTATCTAAAAGATGATGCATTGCGTGCAACGTTGAGTGACGCTCTCTGATACCTTTTAGAAACTTTAGTTAGAAACTTCTTTTTTAAGCTGAAACGTTTAGCAGGTGTTTCAATTAAACGAAACACATATATACATGCAGGTATTAAAAGGGCATATAAAAAGGGCATGTTCTCGCTAGTTTCAAAAGTTACCCCCCTTGGCCAGCAATTGTTTTGCAGTCAAAAAGTGGTGCTAAAGGATTATGGAGATATACAGTTTTTTGCTACGGCGATCATTCTGAGCACCAAGTGGCAGAGACTACTTTGAAATTATTTTTGGATGACCCTAATGTTCGCAAAAGAACGGAAAAAGATGTTAGTAAAGCATTTACCGAATTAGATTCGTTTCCGGACATTTATAAATCGTCATCACCTACTTATCTAGCATTAAACCCAGCGAGCGTTATTGCAGAAGTCTCACTGGCACCTAGCCTAATCCTGCAAAAAATAGCTTTTACCCAGGATGAATTAAATCGGACACAAGTGAATCTTACAGCTGAGATTTCCCGTCAAGTTAAGGCTAAACTATCAGACCCTGATACAGCGAATCAAGCAATTGATATTATATTAAAAAAAATTCATGATGCTATTTTTTTTAAGTAACAATTGGTTTATTTAAAAAAAAAAAATATATACATCATCGATTCTCTGAAGCAATGCTTGTGCGGGAGAAAACCCACCTAATAAATCAAATAACCAAGAAACCAAAAAAAAAAACAAAAAAAAAAAAAAAAAAAAAAAAAAAAAAAACATAATTAGATCTCAACGTACCGGACTCGAGAACCAACGAACCTCCAAACAACACCCAACAAAATTATAATAATTATAATCATATTCAGCTGCAACTAAGCCCTCCTCAAAAACAAAACTTAAGTGGCGTGGAATAATCCATTCAAAATATACACATCAAAACAATGGTTCTTTAGCGACTTACGAAAATCC
>NC_142812.1:58957243-58991708 GCF_049724085.1 Artemia sp. Qi Xiang Cuo
AACGGTTGATTCTAGATGATGATTTTCTGGAGTTATCAGTTCAAAGGAAGATATTTTCTCAAGGAATGCTTGTCGATATAATGAAAACTGATTCTCCGTCATTAGACTATTGCATGAAGCTTTTACGTCGTGATTCAAAGGCATATGCACGATTTGTTGCAATATTAATCACGACAAGACAAAACGATATAGTGTATTTGCTTTTAAACACATACTAGCTTAGAAATTTAAGACTTTTTTCATGAGAAAGATGTTGTATAAGGAGTATTTACTGCTCTCTTTCTCTCTCTCTCTCTCTCTCTCTCTCTCTCTCTCTCTCTCTCTCTCTCTCTCTCTCTCTCTCTCTCTCTCTCTCTCTCTCTCTCTCTCTATTCCACTCCATTTGTTGATCATAGCTCAGTTTCATTTTGGCAGTGAGAGTATCAATACATTAAAAAATGTTCCATGAGTGTCCACTATGAATGTATACACTGGGCAGCTGGTTATCATATGAGAATTGTACAATGATTGATGAGTATGATGAAAAGTGCAGATCATGCAACCCGTTTTAAATTGCATAGAGGATATGCTGTACAAGTTAAAGGTTGTAATTTCTGTCTTGAAGGGGTGTGTGACTCTCATTCTAGAGGACACCTTTGCCCTAATTGCCACTATAATAAATGTAATCAGTGGGAGAATACATATCTTGGCATGATTGGAAAGTATCCTAAACGTGATTATAGTTTATTGCTAAGAGATTGGTATCGTCGTGGCTTTAGATTGTTTCGGAAGAAGGAGCCAGGTCTACGATTCAACTGTTGGAACAACTAAAGAATTTGGTTTCTGCGTCATCGTTGTGAAGACAATGGCTACTTTGATTATAAGCCCACCGATTTTTATTTGGATGCTACGGAATGTGATTCACCACTTGAGGACACTCTATAGCATTGACTATACAAATAACTACATTAACTATACAAAGAGATTGAAAGTATATTTTCAACTAGGAAGTCGTTCAATCGAGGAAAGTCAACGTAAATGCTAAGAAACTGCTTGTAGGTATAGCCACGACATCTGAACATGAAAAAGAGCAATGCTTGAAAGCCGCAGAACAGGATCGTTAAATCCTGTACTCTCCTCTGATTTTGAATAATAGTTTTTCCACTGCTCTCAATAAAGTTGTTGATGTGTGGAGTGTAGGATTTATATGATAGGCCAAGAGGATAAAAGAATTCGATATTCTTCGCTGTTTGAAAGATGCACAGCCAATGACCTGTCTTCAATGTCGATGGACTGCTATTAACAATGATTAGGGTACAGTTAAAACTATGTATTTTTTTCAATGAAATCCGATGGTATGGAATAGGACTTGTACTGGGACATGTATAAATCCATATTGAATATACTGATTATTTGGTTTGTGTTCATGGTGCTAGGTCTAGTAGAACACTGCTGTCGGGTGTAATTTCCAAATAGGTTTCAAATTGACTCAATGATATTAGCGTGATACTCTCAGTCAAGGCATTGGCAAATGTGCACTCTAAACGTACATTCCCCGTTCGTACTATACTCATATCCAGGGTGCAAGACAGGTCCAAAACAATTACACCATGATTTTTTGAAAACATTGAATCGGTTATTCCATTTTCAAATAGTTGAGAATCATGATCTAGGGATTGCATGGTCAACTCATACAGAGCTCTGTAGGATTTTTTTTTATCAAATGATCATGGGGGGAAGCAGTCCAGGATCAAACGGCACTGGCACTCTGGACAAAGGTCAAAGCGAGTTTTGATGGGATTTCTCCAATGATTAATGATGAATCGGTATAACTGCGAGAGCCAGTGGCAATGGGATGTTGATTAGTGATCGTATGGGGGACAAGAAGTTTAATGTTGTTACCATTGGCTCCTAGCTTTTCCAACGCCAATGCAACAGAGCTCATAACCTGTTGTTTTCGAACATGAAGAATTGCTGAGATGATAATGAAATGTGCATCAGGTTCTGCAGCAATTGTTTTTCTCCAAATGAAATTCGATGGAGTTCGTTGCAACTTAAAGTCAATCTTGACTTTGGGGGGTAACCATTGGGATATATTGAATATCTCATGATTTAATTTTCCAACTAGATGATACTCCTGGGTCACTGCAGCAGTTAACTCATCATCAGTATCAACACCTGTTAAATATTCATAGCCCAGTGCCCAACCTCTCAACTCATTATATGTCTTTGGTATCATCATCATAAATTGGATGTAGCTTGCATAGTTGGATAAATTATTGCTAGTGCTCACCAATGTTCCATTAATGAATATATTAATTTGTTTGAATAAGTTGTGTAGGATACAGTTTTCACAGGACAGGCCATCGGCAGCAGTGGGAGTTGTATTATCGGAGTTTTTCTTCACCACAAAATTTAAGTCAATAAATGTTGATGATAAATCAATGAAATAGTCTTCATTGGAAAATATCTGAAAGTGTATATTTTCCGAGAGGGGTTGTTGAGGGTGAAATTGTCCATAGTAGCCATACTTGACACTGACATCAACATTTTCATTATTGAATAGAGTCAATGAGGAGCTAACTGATGGATGCGATTCTTTGTGGGGGGAGATAGGTCGTCTTAAGAGAAGATATCCTTCTTTGATCTACCAATCTTTTTCTTCTTCTTCTTTTTATTGGTCTTCGTCGTTTTATTCCTCAAAGTCGTTGTTGATGGCATTCGCTTCCCGCCTGGGTAGAGGCTGATGAGTGAATGATGACCACGCACCCTTTTTAACCCCTTCCCCTTTTGCTGATATTTTAATTGCTCGCCAACGGCTCTTGCTGAGGATCTAATATAACACTCTCGTTGAAATTTTCACCCGACCCCCAGTCCGGTAGTGCTGAGGCAGCAAAATTTGATGCAGCAGGTACAAGACTTTTTCTGGCAAGGGGTAGTGCTGAACGAAATAGCCTAGCAAACGGGCTATAAAGACCATAGCCAGACATTTTAATACGCCCCTTGTAATAGTCCAATCCATGACCTATTTGACAAGGACTCAGTGTACCAACATAGCAGTTAATATCAGGACAGACAAATGGAATTCTTCTATTGTTCATATTAGGCAGTGATAAAGGGTCGAAAATGACATGTAATCCTAATCAAACCTTTTGATATTGCTAGAGGATCACCTAATTCAGTTCTTAGTGTTAACAGACAGAGTTCCAAATATGACGTGTTTACGGGGATATAGTGAAGGTGCTTTTTATTGTAATGCTGAACATGATCTTGATTGTTTTTTGTTCAAGAACTCGTAGGAGAGAGATAATGTTATTGCCAACTCCGGATGTTTCGACAACTGGCGCTTGTAGAAATATGCTAGTATCCGACGAGATGGATGGTGGTTGCTCAGCAAAAATAATAATAGTGTTTCCGTCACTTTACCATTGATTATATTGAGTTTAAAGCCAAGAATATATCGAAGATTTTCAGTAAAAATAACCTTTTCATTGACAATGAGTGAGCTAATGCAAATTTTAACTCCATTCTTTGAATAGTTGAAATGAAGGGCCCCTTTTTTTACAAGCGGACCCTCCTTCGTTGGTAAAACGAAACCAATAAGTCATACAGGTGAGTTCCTCGTGTTGTGCTTCACCATATGGATAATTCAACCAATTGATGTTTTGAATTTTAGGTTGTTCGCTTGGTGGCCAATCATGGGGTTTAACTTTTATATCAGATTTGCGATCCTTTCTCAGGATATCACATGTATATTTGAGAATACAGTCGACAAGAGCCACTTCATACGCACCGTCGATTTTGATGGCGGGAGAGAGTCGTCCAAAAATCACTTGTTTTATTCAAGTCATTGTAGAGAGGATCGGAGACGTTGGACATAATTGTGACATAAAAATCATTGGGTTAATCTCTTCAACACCGATCCAAGAATCAAAATCAGAGTTGTGTCCTAGCCACCGAACAAGTAACTGCTTCTTGCCCCTGCGAGTACGAGTCTTTAATATGTTTTCAATTTGATAGATTTAACTATTATTTTTAACTTTTTGTAGTTCATAGTCATAAAACCCGCCGAGAATCTCTTCATATTTGGTGTCTCGCAGAGGATGAGTAATGGGTTTGGTGTCTATCATTTTTGCCACTCGAAGAGAAAAATTGTTATCTTTGACGGAAAACTTGGCACTATTAGAAAGAGTTTGTTACTGTTAAAAAAAACCTGTTACTTCTAAGAGAAATTTGATAGTGTTAAGTAAAATATTGTTAGTATTAAGGAGAAAGTTGTTTCTTAGATGAGAAGATTTGTTAGTGTTGAGGATAACTTGCTACTTATGACAGACAACTTGTTATCATACACGAAAAAATTGTTACTTCCAAAAAAAATTGTTATCTTTGCTGGACAACTTGCTAGATGAAGTATAAAACGTGTTATCACTTGCGAAAAATCTTGCTTCTAAGAGAAATTTGATAATATTAGGTAAAAGTTTGCTAGCATTAGGTAATAAAGTTGATACTTTGATGAGAAAATTTGTTAATGTTAAGGAAAACTTGCTGCTTCTGGCAGAAGTAGCAAGTTATCCTCATCACTAACAAATCTTCTCATCGAAGAAACAACTTTCTCCTTAATACTAACAATATTTTACTTAACACTATCAAATTTCTCTTAGAAGTAACATGTTTTTCTTAACAGTAACAAACTTTTTCTAATAGTGCCAAGTTTTCCGTCCAAGATAACAATTTTTCTCTTCGAAGTAACAACTTTTTTCCTCATACTAACAATGTTTTACCTAACACTATTAGATTTCTCTTAAAAGTAACAATTTTTTGCGAATGATAACACGATTTCTGCTAGAAGTAGAGAGTTTTCCAGCAAAGATAACAAATTTTTCTTGGAAGTAACAATTTTTAATTTATAATGACAAGTTTTCTGTCGGAAGTAACAAGTTATGCTTAAAACTAACAGATTTTCTCATCGAAGTAACAACGTTTTCCTTGATACTAACAAACTTCTGCTTAACGTAATACAATTTCTCATAGAAGTAAGAGTTTTTTTAGCAGTAATATATTTTTTCTAATAACACCAAGTTTTCCGTCAAAGATAACAAATTTCGAATAGAAGTAACAATGTTTCGTCAATGATAACAAGTTATCCGTTAGAAGTAACAAGTTTTCTGTCAAAGATACCAAATTTTTCTTAGAAGTAAAAGTTTTATCGTTATGGTAACAAGTTTTCTGCGAGAAGTAGCAAATTTTTTCCTCAATACTAACAAACATTTACCTAGCACTATCAAATTTCTCTTAGAACTAACAATTTTTACGTTTATGATAACAAGTTTTCTGTCAGAAGTAGCAATTCATCCTTAACACTATCGAATCTTTTCATCGAAGTAACAACTTTTTCCTTAATACTAACAAACTTTTATTTAATGCTATCATTTGTCTCTTAGAACTAACAGGTTTTTCTTAACAGAAACTAATTTTTCTAATAAAACGAAAATTTTCCGTCAAAGATAACAAATGTCTCTTAAAAGCAACAATCTTTCGCCAGTGATAACAAGTTTTCTGTTAGAATTAGAAAGTTTTCTGTCATAGGTTTCTCTAATTTTAAGTTAGGTTTATCTAACTTAGGTTAGCAGAAGCGCTCATGTGTTACCGAGATACACAGAGATAGTGTTAAGCGTGAGAGGGGGGTTAGTTGCCCTCCAATCACTTCCGAGTATTAAAAAGGGCACTAACCCTTTGAATTTCCGATCGAACTAGCCTTTTTTGAAGTTTCTACGACAACAACTTCTATAAAAACCTTATATACCCCCAGGGCATAACTTACAACCCTTTTCTGAGGGTTTTGGGGGGAGGTTTTCATCCTCAAAGACCTAATCTCCAGAACTTTCAACTACGTTAAACAAAATAGCTCTCTAAAAAATTTTGATTTGATGTGTTTGGGGAAATGGTGGGTGTGAGAGGGGCGTTAGCTGCTCTCAAATCACTTTCAACTATTAAAAAAGGGTACTAGCCCTTTTAGTTTCCAATAAAATGAGCCCTTTTGAAGTTTTTACGACCACACTTTCTATAAGAACCTTATATGCCCCCAGTGCATAACTTACAACTCTTACCCTGAGGGTTGTGGGGGGATTGTCATCCTAAAAGATATGATTTCCGGACCTTTCAACTATGTTGAACAAAATGGCTATCGATGGTAACGTGGTTCTTATGGTATTTAAGTGATGTAGTGGTAGATTTCTTTATTCTCCCTTTGTAGGGGAGATAAACTATGACCCTAAAGTAATTACACTTTGTTAGCGTGCCTTAGGCTATGACTGGACTAATGAGGCGTACCAGCTGGTTATTTTCGAGGGACTAAATGTCCCTCGAAATAATTTATTTCGAAACACAATTGGACTTTTTTTTGTTAGAGTGACAAAAACTTTTTTTCCACAAAGGACATTTTTCAACTATAAGTAAAGAGCTGCTACACTAATTCAAAGATGAGCAGAAATAATAACGAATAATTGTTCAAACGTAAATTTTCTGTAAACTTATGTCTAATGATATGCTTGTTAGAGTGACAAAAACTTTTTTCCACAAAGCACATTTTTCAACTAAAAGTAAAGAGCTGCTACACTAAATCAAAGACGAGCAGAAATAATAACGAATAATTGTTCAAACTAAATTTTCTGTAAACTTATTTCTAATTATATTCTTTTTATAGTGACAAAAACTTTTTTTCACAAAGGGCATTTTTCAACTAAAAGTAAAGAGCTGCTACACTAAATCAAAGACGAGCAGAAATAATTAAGAATAATTGTTCAAACGTAAATTTATTGTTAATTTATCTCTCATGATATACTTTTTAGAGTTAATAAAACTTTTTTTTCCACAAAGGACATTTTTCAAATAAAAGTAAAGAGATGCTACACTAAATCAAAGACTAGAAGAAAAAATAATGAATAATTGTTCAACCTTAAATTCTCTGTAAACTTATGTCTAATGATATAATTTTTAGAGTGACAAAAACTTTTTTTCACAAAGGACATTTTTCAACTAAAAGTAAAGAGCTGCTACACTAAATCAAAGACGAGCAGAAATAATAACGAATAATTGTTCAAACGTAAATTTCCTGTAAACGTATGTCTAATGATATACTTTTTAGAGTGACAAAAACTTTTTTCAACAAAGGAAATTTTTCAACTAAAAGTAAAGAGCTGCTACACTAAATCAAAGATGAGCAGAAATAATCTCGAATAATTGTTCAAACGCAAATTTTCTGTAAACTTATGTCTAATGATATAATTTTTAGTGTGAAAAAAACTTTTTTCCACGAAGGATATTTTTCAATTAAAAGTAAAGAGCTACTACACTAAATCAAAGATGAGCATAAATAATCTCGAAAAATTGTTCAAACGTAAATTTTCTGTAAACTTATGTCTAATGATATACTTGTTAGTGACAAAAACTTTTTTTCAACAAAGAAAATTTTTCAACTAAAAGTAAAGAGCTGCTACACGAAATCAAAGACGAGCAGAAATAATAACTAATAATTTTTCAAACATAAATTTTCTGTAAACTTATGTCTAATTATATACTTGTTAGAGTGACAAAAACTTTTTTTAACAGAGGACATTTTTCAACTAATAGTAAAGAGCTGCTACACTAAATCAAAGACGAGCAGAAGTAATAACTAATAATTGTTCAAACGTAAATTTTCTGTAAACTTATGTCTAATGATATACTTGTTAGAGTGAGAAAAACTTTTTTCAACAAAGAAAATTTTTCAACTAAAAGTAAAGAGCTGCAACACTAAATCAAAGATGAGGAGAAATAATCTCGAGTAACTGTTCAAACGTAAATTTTCTGTAAACTTATGTCTAATGATATATTTGTTTGTGTGACAAGAAATTTTTTCCACAAAGGATATTTTTCAACTAAAAGTAAAGAGCTGCTACACTAAATCAAAGATGAACAGAAATAATCTCGAATAATTGTTCAAACGTAAAGTTTCTTTAAACTTATGTCTAATGATATATTTTTTAGTGTGACAATAACTTTTTTCCACAAAGGATATTTTTCAATTAAAAGTAAATAGCTGCTACACTGAATCAAAGATGAGCAGAAATAATGACGAATAATTGTTCAAACGTAAATTTTCTTTAAACTTATGTCTAATAATATATTTGTTAGTGACAAAACTTTTTTTCCACAAGAGGATATTTTTCAGAGAAAAGTAAAGAGCATTTAGAAATATTTAAAAAAGCTTCTAAAGTACTATTTCAGGATTTTTTTTGTAATTTTTACCGGAAATCTAAACCCACTGAAATTTTCCCTTAAGATTTACACTGAAATTCTCAAAAATTCTATCATGTCTTAAAAAGCTATTTAAACTTACATCGGCCATTGAAGAATCGAGGACTTCATTTGAGGTATTCATCACTTTTTTCAATCATTATTTCTACCTGCACTGGAGTTAAAACCTTCAAATATCTAATAATATACAGTAATAACGGCATATTACCTTTCGTTAATCAAACGAAAATCATAAGGAAGAGGAATCTAGAAGAGTCACTGTCCCATTCATCATTTAACCCCCTTGGGAGAGTTTTCAAGCAGAAATAGACATATTTCATCATTCTCTATGTCTTAGTGCCTTAGAAAAATATTGGGAAATTTGAGTTTGGGGAGAAGGGGGATTTCAAAAACATCTTCCCATAACATAATTTGCCATCTAAAATTGATTCTGAAGTTTGTAATTCTCTATGTCTTAGCGCTTTAGAAATATTTAAAAAAGCTTCTAAAGTAAAATTTTCGAAATTTTTAGTTTGGGGGGAAGGGGGATTTCAAAAACATCTTCTCATGACATAAATTGTCCTCTAAAGTCGAGTCTGTTATTTTTAGAGCTCTATTTATTAGTGCTTTAGAAATATTTAAGCCGGTTAAAGTTGGGGTGGCACGCGCCACAATGAAATTTATACATAAAGGCGGTAAAAGTTGGGAGGTTAGGTTAGGTTAGATTAGATTAGATTAGTAACTTACATTAGGTTAAGTGGCGCACGCCACTATTAAATTTAGACATAACGCCGGTAAAAGTTTAAGTGGCGCGCGCCCCTTAACCTAACCGACCCAATTCTAGCCTGACCTAACCTAACCAAAACTAGCCTGACCAAGCCAAACCTAACCATCCCAACATTTAATGGCGTTATGTATAAATTTCATAGTGGCGCATGCCACCCCAACTTTTACCGGCTTTATTTATAAATTTAATATGGGCAGGAGCCACTTAACCTAATGTAAGTTACTAATCTAGTCTAACCTAACCTAATCTCCCAACTTTTACCGGCTTGATGTATAAATTTCATTGTGGCGCGCGCCACCCCAACTTTTACCGGCTTAAATATTTCTAAAGTACTAATAGATAGAGCGCTACAAATAACAGAATCAACTTTAGAGGACAATTTATGTCATGGGAAGATGTTTCTGAAATCCCCCTTCCACCCAAACTCAAAATTTCCAAAATTTTAATTAAGAAGTTTTTTTTTAAATATTTATAAAGCGCTAAGACATATAGCATTACAAAAATCAGACTCTACTTTAGATGTAAAACTATGTTATGGTAAGATGTTTCTTAAATCCCCCTTCCCCCCAAACTCAAAATTTTCCCTAATTTTCATTTAGAAGAATTTTTAATTATTTCTAAAGCACTAATAAATAAAGCACTACAAAGATCATAGTCAACTTTAAATGGAAAAGTATGTTATGGTAAGATGTTTTTGAAATCCCCCTATCCCCAAACTCAAATTTCCCAATATTTTTCTAAGGCACTAAGACATAGAGAATGATGAAATATGTCTATTTCTGCTCCAAAACTCTCCCAAGGGGGTTAAATGATGACTGGGACAGTGACTCTTCTAGATTCGTCTTCCTTATGATTTTCGTTTGATTAACGAAAGGTAATATGCCGTTATTACTGTATATTATTAGATATTTGAAGGTTTTAGCTCCAGTGCAGGTAGAAATAATGATTGAAAAAAGTGATGAATACCTCAAATGAAGTCCTCGATTCTTCAATGGCCGATGTAAGTTTAAATAGCTTTTTAAGACATGATAGAATTTTTGAGAATTTCAGTGGAAATCTTCAGAGAAAATTTCAGTGGGTTTAGATTTCCGGTAAATTTACTAACAAAATCCTGAAATAGTACTTTAGAAGCTTTTTTAAATATTTCTAAATGCTCTTTACTTTTCTCTAAAAAATATCCTCTTGTGGAAAAAAAGTATTTGTCACTAACAAATATATCATTAAACATAAGTTTATAGAAAATTTATGTTTGAACAATTATTCATCATTATTTCTGCTCATCTTTGATTTAGTGTAGCAGCTCTTTACTTTAGTTGAAAAATATCCTTTGTGGAAAAAAGTTTTTGTCACACTAACAAATATAACATTAGAAATAAGTTTAAAGAAAGTTTAAATTTGAATAATTTTTTGAAATTATTTCTGCTCATCTTTCATTTAGTATAGTATATCTTAACTTTTACTTGAAAAATAACCTTCGTGGAAAAAAGTTTTTGCCATTCTATCAAAAAGATCAATAGACATAAGTTTAGAGAACATTAAAGTTTGAACAATTATTCGACATTATTTCGGCTCATCGTTGATTTAGTGTGGCAGCTCTTTACTTTTAGTTGAAAAATGTCCTTTGTTGAAAAAAGTTTTTGTCACTCTAACAAGTATATCATTAGACATAAGTTTACAGAAAATTTAAGTTTGAACAATTATTCGTTATTATTTCTGCTCGTCTTTGATTTAGTGTAGCAGCTCTTTACTTATAGTTGAAAAGTGTCCTTTGTGGAAAAAAAGTTTTTGTAACTCTAACAAAAAAAGTCCAGTTATGTTTCGAAATAAACTATTTTCTTAAAATCTGAACTAATAAAGGTTTTTGACCGTAAACTCTAGTTTTTGTATGAAGATTATGGAAAATATATTTCTTCTAACATTTGTTTTTCATCGCTTTAAGTGGGTATTTGTATTCTTAGCCCACCAACAGCATCCATTCAGTGATAAATATTATCCTACCTTTTTATAAATACCCCCCCTCCCTCTCTCTCTCTGTCTATCTCCCTCTCTCTCTCTTTCTATCTTTCTCTCTCTCTTGTCATACGTCGAACTTTAAACATTAATAATATGTCGATTCTTGAAGACAAATGCACCTTCAAAGGATGATATATCTTCTAAGGTCACTCGGTGCCAATTATTTTAACCTTGTTTGTCTCTCACTTGTTTAATTTGGCGTTCGTTACGACTAAAAATCAACTACGTTGAACAAATATCACATTTCTGTAAAATCTGAACTAATAAAGGTTTTTGACCGTAAAATCTAGTTTTTTTGTAAGAAAACTATGGAAAATACATTTCTCTAGTCCAAATGTGAAACTTTGGTTATAAAAAAAATCCAGTTTTGGTTCGTAAATAAACTATTTCCGTAAAATCTGAGCTAATAAACGTTTTTGACCGTAAACTCTAGTTTTTGTAATAAAATTATGGAAAATACATTTCTTTTATCATTTGTTTTTCATTGCTTTAAGTGAGTATTTGTATTCTTAGGCCACCAACAGCATCAAGCCATTGCGAAAGATTATAATACATGTTGATAAATACCCCCCTCTCTCTCTCTCTTTCTCTCTCTTGTCATACGTAAAATTTTAAACATTAATAATCTGTCGATTCTTAAAGACAATTGCACCTTCAAAGGAGGATATATCTTCTAAGGTCACTCGGGGCCAATTATTTTAACCTTGTTTGTCTCTCACTTGTTTATATTGGCGTTCGTTACGACTAAAAATCAACTACGTTCAACAAATATCACATTTCCGTAAAATCTGAAATAATAAAGGTTTTGACTGTAAAATCTAGTTTTTTTGTAAGAAAACTATGGAAAATACATTTCTCTAGCCCAAATGTGAAACTTTGTTTATAAAAAAAAATCCAGTTTTGGTTCGAAAATAAACTATTTCCGTAAAATCTGAACTAATAAAGGTTTTTGACCGTAAACTCTAGTTTTTGTATGAAAATTATGGAAAATAGATTTCTTCTATCATTTGTTTTTCATCGCTTTAAGTGGGTATTTGTATTCTTAGGCCACCAACAGCATCAAGCCATTGCGAAAGATTATAATACATGTTGATAAATACCCCCCTCTCTCTCTTTCTCTCTCTCTTGTTATAAGTAGAAGTTTAAACATTAATAATCTGTCGATTCTTAAAGATAAATGCACCTTCAAAGGAGGATATATCTTCAAAGGTCATTCAGGACCAATTATTTTAAACTTGTTTGTCTCTCACTTGTTTAATTTTGCGTTCGTTAAGACCGAATATCAATTAAGATGAACAAATATCACATATCCGTAAAATCTGAAATAATAAAGGTTTTGACCGTAAACTCTAGTTTTTTGTAGGAAAACTATGGAAAATACATTTCTCTGGCTCAAATGTTAAACTTTCCGTAAAATGTGAAATAATGCAGGTTTTTGACTGTAAACTCTAGTTTTTGATGATAGTGTTCTCAATCTTTTTAGGATGTATGGAGCGAGTGGGACCTCAAGCTTGAGGAGGAGCTTCTTTTGTGTAAAACGAGCATAGATGATAGTGATGAAGTAAAGGAAATCCCTTATTTCATTTTTCTTTACCGATGATAAATCCTTTTGGTTGTGGAATTGAAATATGGTGCAATTCGAACGCTAAGTTAAGCAGCATTTAAGAAGTTTTCACAAGAATGAGAAAAGACCTTTAAAATTGTTTATAAAGGAGTGAGGCAACTATTTTGTATCTTTTTTCAATCCTCGACAATATCAAATTTGAAACGAAAGCGATCAAATTTTCGTACACAATATTCTTTTTTTGTAAATTTTTGTTCGTTTGAGATTCCAATTATTTAACATAAGATTTGTGAATTGTTTTTTCTCAAATATGGATTCTTTGAATTCATTGACTTATCCATAATCCTTAATTTAAGAGTAAAGAACTTCTTATTGTCACCTTGGCTGGTATCCCAGCTATTCGACGTGGCTTAAAATCACGCTTGGACCCATTAGAGTCGGAGAGGACTGTTGTGTTAAGAACCCTGGCAATTCAAGAAGAAAAGAAGACCAAAAGTGTACCTGTCGAGATGGAGCGAGTCGTAACTCTTACCGAAGATATTAATCAAGATGTTATTTTTGTCAAGGAAGTGAAATACATTAACCTAACAAGAGCATAATTTTTGAAACTTATATTGAATATTAAAATTCAATAGTATATCGAATCTGTATTGTCCCATCTTATGTATATGTAATTAATAAATTTTTCCTCCCCCTCACATTTAAAGAATAAAAAATCTACTTTAGGAAACTTTGAGCCAATCCCATTAAAGGTACTGCTAATGGAGTGAAAAAACTGACAACAGACATTTATTTTAGCCCAACAGAGTGTGTCTGTTTAGTACATGGGGTTTTCAAGTGAATTGTGGCATAAAAGTATCAACAATACAAGTAAGTTTACAGAAAATTTACGTTTGAACAGTTATCCGACTTTATTTCTCTACATCACTGATTTAGTGTAGCAGCTCTTTACTTTTACTTGAAAAATATCAATCGTGGAAAAAGTTTCTACCACTCTAGAAAATATATCATTAGACATAAGTTTATAGAAAATTTACGCTTAAACAGTTATCCGACTTTATTTTTGCTCATCTATGATTTAATGTAGTAGCTCTTTACTTTCACCTAAAAAATTCTTTGTGGAAAAAAGGTTTCTGTCACTCTAACAATTATAACAATAGAAGTAAGTTTACAGAAATTTACGTTTAAACAATTATTTAACTTTATTTCTGCTCATCATTGATTTAATGTAGCAGCTCTTTACTTTCACCTGAAAAATATCCATTGCGGAAAAAAGTTTCTTCCACTCTAACAAATATAACAATAGAAGTAAGTTTACATAAATTTACGTTTGAACAGTTATTTGGCTTTATTTCTAACCTAACCTGACCATGATTCGTTCTACTTAATCTACATTTTTGATTTCGAAACAATTTTATTGTATAATTACAACAATAATACTGCACATGTACAATTAGCGATATAGCTTATTGTCTTCGATAAGCTTCACTGATGCACTTAAATCACTTTGAAGTCTATTCACATGCACTATATCTACTTTTGCAGCGAAGCATAATTGATCCTCCATTTTATATTTGCTTAAGGATATCACATAACTTGCATATACTTCATCCCATTCCAGACAAAGCCGTGATCCTCTTGTGATTTCCACTGCTATGTTTGGGGCTCTTGTGTTATTGCTACCAACTCCACTATCAACTTCTAATAGTGTAAACATTCCACTCATCATCAGCACAATAATATCCTAATGAGTAAAGTCAAACTGTTCTCATTCCTTGAATTTTATTCACACACTAATAAAAACTATAGCAAAAATCCTTTCCTTATATTCTCTGCAATCCTCTCCCACTAATATTTCCGGCTCCCTGATTGGCTTAGAAGGAGAAACGTTATCCTGTTTCCCGTTATCGGATCAAAACATTCTCCCCACCGATTATGTAAATCAAGTTCTCGGAAATTCACTCCCCTAAATCAATACATTCCACCTAGCGATTATGTAAATCACCGCTCAAGTCATTGCACTTGGCCAAACAACAACAACAAATCAATCGACCTTGACCCCATTAGACATTAATAAACCATGAAAATACATCAAAGTGAGAAAAATCCTGTTTTTTTATTCTCAGTGACAAAAAACATAAGAACATGTGGATCCGTTGCTTATATTCTGTGCAATCCTATCCCGCTACCATTCCCGGCCCACTGATTGGTTTAGAAGGAGATGTAACTGACTCTCTGATTGGCTTAGAAGGAGACACGTGATCCTGTTTCCCGTTATCAGATCAATAAAATTCCCCTACTGATTATGTAATCAATTTCTCAGAAATTCACTTGAGAAAAATCCTGTTTTTTCATTCTCAGTGACAAAAACCATAAAAACATGCATACATCATGTACTGTTTTTACTTGTCCTAGTCGAGTCCTGGATCATTTCTCGGAAATCCTCTCCCCTCGAGGGATTCTATGCCCATATATGGTGTGGGGTCACGAACTCATGAGGTTAGCTTAGGTTACGCAATCAATTTCTCGGAAATCCAGATCCCCTAGGGATTCTATGCCCCTAGGTAACCTCATGAGTTCGTGACCCTGTGGGGTCACGAACTCATGAGGTTAGGTTACGAAATCAATTTCTCGGAAATACTCTCCCCTTCGATTACGCAATCAATTTCTCGGAAATCCTCTCCCCTTCGATTACGCAATCAATTTCTCGGAAATCCTCTCCCCTCGAGGGACTCTAGGCCCATATATGGAGTCCCGTTCGGACCTCATGATAGGTTAGGTTAGGTTACGCAATTAAATTCTCGGAAATCCTCTCCCCTTCGATCATGCAATCAATTTCTCGGAAATTTAGCTCCCCTAGATCAATACATTCCCCTAGCGATTATGTAAATCATCTCTCGTGTCATTACACCTGGCCAAACAACAACAACAAATAAATCGCTCTTGACCTCATTAGACATTAATAAACCATGAAAATCCATGA
The DNA here is from genome assembly GCF_049724085.1 of Artemia sp. Qi Xiang Cuo. NCBI lineage: Eukaryota > Metazoa > Arthropoda > Branchiopoda > Anostraca > Artemiidae > Artemia > Artemia sp. Qi Xiang Cuo. Next base: position 58,972,844 of record NC_142812.1, read on the forward strand.
CAGTGTTAAAAATCCTGTTTTTTTCATTATCAGTGACAAAGACCATAAACAGATGCATAATGTGCTTTTGACATCCATGAAACATCCTTCAATTGTTGTTGTCATTCAGGAAGCATCCAACAAAGTTATACAAATCCAGTTTTCTTATTCTCAGTGACAAAAATGATAAAAATATGCATACATTATGTACTGTCAGCGTTTGACTTAATTGTAGATGGCAGCAGTGGTATCGCGTGGGAGTCAATAAGGGGGTTCTACTAACATAACCAAGAGACATCAAACCAAATAACCATAAACATAACAACATAACCATCAAACAATATAACCAACATAACATAACCATCAACAAAAAATAACCATGAACAACATCAACATAACACTCACAAACAAAAAACATCATCAAAATAAAATTACAACATAACAAAGAAACAAAATCAATATAAAATAAAGATAAAACAAAATTAACATAAAATAACAAACAAACATCAAACAATATAAAAATCAACAAAACATAATCAACAAACAACATCAACATAAGATAACACTCGAAACATCAACATAACTACATAACCATACACATCAACATAACATAACAAAACACTAATAACCAACAAACACCATAACCATAATATTAACATAACAACATAACCAAGAAACAACGTAAAAATAACATAACATAACATCAAACCACATAACCAACATAACCATCAAACAACATCAACAACATAACCAACAAATATAACATAATCATGAAACATAACATAACATCAACAAAACATAACCAAGAAACAATATAACATAACATTACCAACTAACAACATAACATAACCAACAACATAACATAACATAACCAAGAAACAACATCAGCAAAACCCAGACTCATATGTTAATTTCCCTGTGTTAATTTCCCTATGACTGCCGTGACGTCAGAGGGCATGTCATAGAAACTCAATGGGAAATAGAATAGGGGCGAGCTTGAACCTCCTGGTTTGGGCGTGTTTGAATTATCGGGGTATGGGCGGGCTTGAACATGAAATGGCCCCACTACTGCTGTGGGGGGACACCTCCCTTCTTAGTCCATAAAATATTTCTGATAGCTATTTTAAAGCTTCATTTAACTAAATTAATTTACTTATTTACTTGTAGATGCTGTGGAACCAAACGTGGACGCCTCACTCAGTATCTAGAAGACTCCTTATGGTTGACACCCATTTGTTGCAATGTTATGCTAGGTCTTCAGAAAACCGGAGCCAGCAGCTCTACCAGTTTCAAAATCCGGCAAACTGAAGGCAAAGACGAAGCGGGAAATCTTGGGCTGGGGGTGGCAAGTCCTATCAGGAGCTTTGTTTTCAGCGATTTGGAAGATTAATATTTCTGTTATTTTATTGATATACAATGTTTCCTCACATTTAAAGATAGGTGCACCATGTATTTAAGCATCAGATAACCCTATTGCAGAGGTTACGATGGTTGTATCCGCAAAGAAGATCAAAAGCCTGCAGAATTTCAATCCATATGAACAATAATACCCCTCCCCTTCCGCCCGAAATTCCATAGTAAAACACTATTAAGAACGTAACAAAACCGCTATTCATCAATTTTTTTCAAATATTCAAATTATGTTCTAAAAAAAAACTTAAACTTAGAAGTCGTTGCATTATAGTAACAGGCTTTTTGAATGCACTAAAAAGCTTCAGCTTAGCGAGTGAGGTGTTGAGGAGGAGACATCCTAAAATGCCCTACAAAGCTTCAACGTACCGATTATGCTGTTGAGGAGGGAGCAACCTCCATCATATAATGAATATTTCTGTTCGTTTCAAGTTTTAATGCAGCTCATTATTTTCGGTTTGAAAAACATGTTTTGTTGTATAATTTTGCCTTTTGTATTCATTTTATACTTTACGTTTTTATGTCTATTTTTTCTGTGTTTTTTGGTATGGGGGGGGGCTGGGGTTCAGTGCGCAGATAAAAATAAAATATTTGACTTAACAATCCCTACCGGTGGTGCTAATCTCCATTTCATGACTTTTCAACCAGGAAGTGCAATGAGGGGGCAAATGCAATAACCAAATACAATAACCCATAACCAATGCAATCCCCATTTCATGACCTTTCAGCCAGGAAGGGCAATGAGGGGGCAAATGCAATAACCAGTGACGCCAAGACCCGAACCCCTGTCCTTACGGACAAAGGATTTCAAAATTTATCGCGCTCTCCATTCGGCTTCGGCCCGCTTATTTAAATAAGAAGTTTGGTTGATTTTAAATTTTCTTTATTCTGTCGTGGAGTTTGACTCCGAGCTATTTAAATTAAATTAAAAAAATTAAAGTATAATATTTTTTTTAAATTAAAAAAAAAATTTAATTTTTCTTAAAGGAAAAAATGAAAAAAAAAAATAATACAGACGCCCCTTAACGGCAAATCAGACGGAAAATCTTGTTATATATTTCTAGTTGAAGATATTCAATATATTTTTGTATTAACAATGGTTGGTGAATTTTGAAAACTATCTTAACATAAGCAATTGCTCGCTAATTCGTAATAAGGATTTTATTTAATTTTAAATTTGATTGGTTTTGACTTAGAGTCTGACTCAGTGTAATTTATATTAATTAGAAAAGATTAAGCTAGAAAAAAAAAAAAAGTATGAAATTCAGAAAGGAGAACATTTTGTTTTATTTTAATTATTTTTTTCTGATATGGTTTAATTCTAAATAAATCCTTCTTGTCTTTATTATTTTTATTTGTCACGGTTTTTTTTTGTTGTTCAATTTTGCAAGTGGGTGGGATTTTCCACGGGGTAGTTGCGAGGAGGGGAGAATTTTCTGAAAAGTTTCTCCGGGGTAGTTTTTTGTTGGGGGATGCGACTAGTGCCGAATGTCAAATAGAAATTCTATTGCCCATAGTAAGAGTCAAAACTGATCAGGGGCAAGCAGCCCCCGATGCCCTTTTTCCCCAAATAACTCCTGTTAAAATTTTAAGATAGCTATTTTGTTCAAAATAGTCCAAAAGTCAAATAACTGTAGCTCCAGGGTTGAAGAAAACCAGTTTAATGCCGTTTCAATGTTCCCCAAATTTTTCACCTTAATACCCCTAATTTTTCAGTAGCAATGATAGTAATACCAGCCGTAATAGTCGTAGCAGTAGTAGTAGTAGCAGTTGAATTAATAGTGTTAGTCTTAGCTTTAGTGGCAGTAGTAGTAATAGAAGTAATAATAACAGTATTAGTAGTAGTAATATGATTGGAAGCAGTAGAGATACAAGACAAATTTTGTCTTTTAGTTAGTTCAACACCCTGCACAACTTCGTACACCAAACTGTTTCTAAGATACTGCTGATACGCCCTTTTGACAACCTGCAGACAGACGACATATTGTGATTCAGTTTACTTCCCCCCTCAGACGTCCCCCCTCTGAAAATGTCATCGTCAGACCCTTAGGCGTAGATGCAATCAGGGCCGTAGCATAGAGAGGGATATGGATGCCCCTCTCCAACCTATGTTTTTGGGCATATGATAAAAAAATTAGTCGGTTTTGTTCGGTGAAATAAAGACCACGAAAACAGTGACATGTCTATAGTGACAGTGACATCTATAGAAATCTCGAACTTGGTCGGTAAATGCAGGTGTTCTACCGAATCCTGCCGTGATATTACAAATGGTGCCACAATTTTCCATTTGGTTAAATAAAGAGCATGGAAACAGTGACATGATATTTACCAAAATCTCAATCTTGGTCGGTAAATGCAGCTGTTTATCGAAACGTGCAGTGGCTTTATGTACCGTATTCAAACGGACATTATGCTAATTACTGATAAAAAAAAACAGTCGGAAAAAATAGCTAGCCAGTCGGTAAAATTCTTTGCTTCCCCCTTAAACGTTTTGGCTAGTAATAACCCTGGTTATAATAGTAGCCACAGTAGTAGTATTAGTATTGCTAGTATTAGTATTAACAGTAATAGCACTAGTACTAGCAGCTGCAGTAGTATTAACGTATTGCCTATGTTCAGTAAAAAAAATCCCTCTCATCAAGTCATGGAAGTTTCAACTTAATATAATTAGCTGTTGCTATGATATTGCTGATATAGTCTTTTGATACCCTGTATATTTGCATACTTCTTGAAATTTTCATCTTAATGCTCTTAGCCTTAGAAGTAGTTGTTATAGAAGTAGTACCTGAAGGAGAATTAGTAGTAGTTGTAGTAGGAGCAGTTGCAGTAGAAGTAAATGCAGCAGCAGTTGTGAAAGTATTATTAGTAGTAGCGTGTATAGGTTGCCTTTTGGTCAATTGATCTTGCCCTTTAAGTTTTCTCAGAAGGCTCCAACTTAATACCCAAATCCATTCTTGAGATACGCTCTTTCGGCAATATGCATGCACGCAGTGTCTTTTGATTTAGTTCAAATTTTCCCTCAGTATTTTAAGTGCAATAGTTTGGTAGCATTAGTATTAGTAGTAGTAGTTCTAGTGGTAGCAGTAGTATTGGTAAGTAGTATCCCCTCACTGCTTTTGATGACAAACCTCCCTTAGATTCCCATGACAGCCCTCTCACGTCACGACACCCTTGGCCAGTTTCTCACAACATGCCCTGGTAAGATTCCGAGCGCATGTCCTGGCAAAATTCCCGGGTTTCCAGGTGTCCCATTATTTTTTTTATATGATTAATCAGAGTTTGATGGGTATAATACACAAGTAGAAATAAGTGAAGCTACTAGTCCCTCGAACCTAGGAAAAGCGGTCACCTGTTTCTACCGGTCGGCTGGCAATATTCCCACAACACACCCTCACTTTTTAAACAGCCAGGTAGGAATATAAGCATGGGATTTTAAAGGGTCAGATAGGGAGTCTGTAAATGGAGCTACTAGCCCCTCAATCCATCGCACATGTGCAATGTGGATCCTGTTTAAAGGTGTAATATGCTTGACGCAATCATATTTCAGATGGCGAGATTCCCACGACACACCCTACTGGATTCCAATAACGTTAAACGACTTACCCCATTTTAAACGGTCAAGTGTAATATGGATGACTCAATTTTGTGTAACATTGTGACAGGACCCGTGGGGAATCTCTGATTGTAACTTAACGACAACACAAACGTTACGCAATGACGATTCACGTATTATATTTCAGAACGGCGTACATCTTACGCAATAACAATTCACACATCACTGTCACAAAATACTTTTCTGACATTTCATTTTTCGTCGACACGTTCAAGGAATTTTTCTTTCTTTTAACTTAATGACGGAGCACATTTTATTTAAGGTAAGCACACATTGCGTAATGACGGTGCACATGTTGTGTAATGGCAGTGCGGACATCACTGTCACATTATACTTCTTTGACATTTTATTTTTTGCCGAAACGTACAACTTGTTTTTTTCTTTCTTGCTTTTTCCTATTTTTTTTTCTTTAGTTCATTGTCCTCGCTGGGACTCTAAAGGTCAATTTCCTTCCAATGAAATAGTGCACCAAGCATTGGGACTAAACTGCTATTCCAAGTATTCTGTATGGAGAACTAAATTCTAAAAATAACTTCTTGCACGACACCTGAGATTTCCCCATTTTTCAAGCATGCTAAAACAGCGCGTTTACGGCCAAAATTTGGCGCGCACTCGGAGAATATATATTTCTAGACGCAATTGCTCTTACTGTGTTTCTATAAATAAAAGGGAAAGAGATGCTTAAATTGTGTAAACACCTAGGTATTAGAGACACGTCCTAAACAATAAAGCTTGTAAAAACAGACTTTGTAAATAAAAAAACAATTAAAACAATATTAAAACAAAGAAAAGGCAGTTAAAAAACACGACAAACAAAAATTAAACGTGAATAAGCTTATAAGAAATAAAGTATAACAAAAACGCAGTGTATTATAGACAATCGGGGGTCCTAGCATACAGTTCCAGGGAGGAGATTGATATTAGCGATAAATATAAGCCATATTAAGAGCTTTTAAGGAAAATGCCTCATTTTTTTCAGCCAAGACTATGAATATTTCACGCCATCGTGCCAAAACGTCCCATACCATAGCAATTAGTTCCAGAGGGTGGAGTTGATATCAGAGCTAAATTTAAGCCATATTAAGAGCTTTTTAACAAAAATGTATTGTTTCTTTGACTGGGATATTATATTTCAGTCCCCCTCTGCCGAAAAAAATATTTTAACACCTCCACCTTAATTTTTAAGGTATAAAAACATATTACTGCAAGGCAATACACGCCACCCTGGGAAACTAAGGATGGCATACGGCACCCTCTGGCACTCTCATTATTCCAAAGGTATTTACAGATAATTTCATAATAAAAATCTGCTTTTAAATCCATTGATTCATGCTTTTGCAATCCTCCTTCAACATGATGCCCCCATGGCAATTCACCCCACCCTGGGAGACTATTGTTTGGCATACGGCACCCTCTGGCTCTCTCATTATTCCAAAGGTTTTTACAGATATTTTCATAAAAAAAATCTGCTTTTAAATCATTTTATGTTTGTTTTAGATCGCCACCTTCAACATGAAGCCCCCTGGGAAATTAAAACAACTTTGGAAAACTATGTATTGCAAACGACACTCCCTGGCTCCCTCAGCATTTCTAAGACATTTTTCAGGTTTTTTTCCTGTTAAAAATTATGCTTTCAATATACTGATCTAAGTTTTTTTCGCAAGCCTATCCTTTCATAATGACCTCCAAAAGACACACCGCCACCACGACATAACATACCTGTCATACGTTTCATTACCAGAACGTGATACTCCAAGCAATTTCCGGCATTGCGCCACTCTATTACTACTCTGTGACACCTTTCAGACACCACTTCACTATTTCTAAGACATTTTTCAAACATTTCTTTGTTAAAAAGTCTACATTCAGCCCATTGATTGAAGTTTTTCATGAGGGAAGCCCATCATGATAATTTTCAACACACTTCACACTACCACGCCATTAAACGCCAGCCATCCATATGACAGGCCCCTCATCACCCCTAGGATATTTTCAACCTTTTCATTCCAAAAATAAGCTTATGAATCTAAATTAAACACTATATTATTTTGAACAACAGGACTTGATTTCCTTAGAAGCAACAAATTTTTTAGAAGCCAACATCATTCTTTACTTAGACAGCACTATTGAACTGCCTATGATATGAACAAAGATTTTACTTAATACTATCAGATTTATCTTGGAGGTAACAGGTTTTTTCTTAATAGTAACTGACTTTTTTATAACAGCAGTAATTTTTCCGTAAAAGATAACAAATTTTTCTTAGAGGTAACAATTTTCTGTTAATGCTAACAAGTTTTATGTTAGAAGTAGCAATTTTTTCTTAACACCAACAAATTTGTTCCTTAAAACTAACTTTTTTCTTAAACTAACAGTTTTATTTAATACTATCAAATTTCTCTTGGAAGTAACATGTGTTTCTCAATAGTAACAAATTGTTTCCAATAGCATCAAGTTTTTTGTTAAAGATAACAAATTCCTCTTTGAAGTAACATTTTTCTGTTTATGCTAAAAAGTTTTCTGTTAGAAGTAGCAAGTTTTTCCTAATACTGACAAACTTTTTCTTAGAAGTAGCAGGTTTTTCCTTAATAACAACAAAGTTTTACTTAATGCTATCAACTTTCTCTTGGAAGAAAGAGGTTTCTTTTAGTAGTAATAAAAATGCTCTAATAGCATAAATTACTCCGTCAAAGATAACAAATTTCTCTTAGAAGTAACAAATTTTTGTTTATGCTAACAATTTTTCTGTCAGAAGTAGCAAGTTTTTCTTATCACTAACAAATTTTTCTTAGAAGTAACAACAATTTCTCTAATACTAGCAAAGTTTTACTCTATAGTATCAAATTTCTCTTTGGTGTAACAGGTTTTCCCTAATAGTAAAATGTTTTATACTAAAAGCAGCAAGTTTCCGTCAATGATAACAAATTTCACTTGGAATAACAATTTTCTGTTTACGCTAACAATTTTGCTGTTAGAAGTAGCAAGTTTTTCTTAACACTAACAAATTTTTCTTAGAAGTAGCAACTTTTTCCTTAATACTAACAAAGTTTTTACTTAATACCATCAAATTTTTGTTGGAAGTAACAACTTTTTCCTTAAAACTAACAATGTTTTCCTTAGTATTATCAAATTTCTCTTGAAAGTAACAGATTTTTTTTAATAGTAAGAAAGTTTTGAATGAGTGGTCATGCTAATATAAGTTAAATTAACCTAACTTAAACGTAGTTATCTTATTGTAGTTAGCAAGTTTTCCAACACAACACTTTTTAGCGTAAAAAAAATATTAATTCTAGGATAAATTTATTATCTTTCACTGAAAACTCGCCTTTTAACCCTTGCATATAAAGCGCCTCTGGGGGTAAAATAAAAAAAAAAATATTGAAGCTATGTAAGATTTATTCATTCACTTATGTTTGCACCGGTTATCTTAATGTTTGTAAGATAGTTAATTATAATTTCTGTTCTTTCGGGGTTTTGTTTATTCTTTAACAGTAATTTCTGGTCTTTTTGAGATTTAACTATAATCAGAATTCCTTTCTGTTGGTCCTGAGTTCAATATGGCTCTTTACTTTTCTTAGAAAACTAATTTTTATGAAAGTTTTTTTTAAGTAAAAATAATAAAACATTGAAGCCTTATGGCGTTTGCTATAGACAGCTTAATTACATGCCTCTGATAAATCAAACGTGATTTTTTAATGCAACCATGAATGGATCGAAAAATAGCTCCAAAGGCAGTAGTTAAGATATTTCATTTGTTGATACAAAAAGAACAGGATAGTTTTTATTAGACCATTTTTCGGATTTTTTTGCCACAATCATTTAGTAATTATTGCAAAGTATGTATTTAAATATTATTTTAAGTATGGCTGTAATTTAAAGTATTTTAGCATTTTCAGTTTGAGAGAATTTCTGGGAGTAATTGGAAAGAAAATTCTTTATCTAGTTCTTATTAGTGTATTTTGATGTATCTTAACATCCCTTCGAAATTTCTTGAAACTTTTAAATTTCTTGCAATACAAAACTTTATCTTTTACAGTATTTGGGGTGGGGGCAGCGTAGTTGGCATAAGAAAACTTTAGCGTAGACAGTTAAAGAAAACTTAAGCGTAGACAGTTGGAGAGTGGGGAGGGTGATTTCTTTGAACTATTTAAAAAAAATCTACCTCAAAGTTCTTATCGGATGGGTTTGAGGAAAAATGGGCGGGGCGGGGGGGGGAGGTGCCCTCCAATCTCTTTTGACTCTTAAAAAGTGAACTAGAACTTTTAATGTCCAATCAAATGATCCCTCTTTGAAGTTAATACGAGCATCTCTTCCATAAGAACTTCATTTGCCCCCAGAACATTACTTATAACGCCTGCCCCCTGGCCCTGGTGGGTTGTGTCAACACTGGAATTTTGTTATATGATCTTTGAACTATTTTTAAGAAAATAGCTATCTTATAATTTTTATTGGGTGCATTGGGGAAAAAAGGGTTTGGGGGGGGGGAGCGGGTTATCCTCCAATATCTTTTGAAGCTTAAAAAATGAACTAGAAATGTCAATTTCCAATCAAGTGAACCCTATCTGAAGTTTATACGAGCATTCCTTCCATAAGAACCATCGATACTCCAGGGCATAACTTATAACTCTGGCCCGTGAAGACTCTGGGGGGAGTGTCCTGCTCAAACATATAATTTCCAGAACTTTCAACTACGTTTAATAAATACGTCAAAAACATATTTTATATCTGGAAATCAACTACACTTAACAACATACCTCTCTCAAAAGTTCGATTGGATTTATGTGGGGAAATGATGGGTGTGGGGGGGGGGTAGTGACCCACCAATTAATTTTGAATATTAAAAAGGGCGCTAGCACTTCTAATTTCCAATCGAATGAGCCTGTTTTTAAGTTGCTACGACAAAGCCTTCTATAAAACCTTATATGCCCCCAGGGCATAAATTAAAACCCTTGCCCTAAGAGTTGTGGGGGGGTGTCCTCCTCAAAAATATTTTTTCTATCTGGAAATCAACTACGCATAAAAAAAATGGATATCTGAAAATTTTGATTGGATGTGTTTGGGGAAATGACGGGAGTTGGGGTGAGGCGATGTGCCCACAAAACAAATTCGCCAAAAAAAAAAGGCACTAGAACACTAGAGGTCCGTTCGAATGAGCCCCCTTTGAAGTTATTATGACGACCCCTTCCAAATGAAGTGCCTTTGGGAAAAAATAATAATAATCAGCGGCAACGCTGTAGCATTACCCATAGTAAAGGCCATACGGCTCCGAGGTGTTATTATTAGTTTTTTTCCCCAGAGGCACTTCATATGGAAGGCGTCGTTGTATAAACTTCAATCGGGGCTCATTCGATTGGAAATCGAGAGTTCTAGTGCCCTTTCTAACAGTCAAAAATTATTGGAGAGCAACTAGCCCCCCACGCCCATCAGTCCTTCAAACAAATCCACTCAAAATTCCGAGATAGCCATTTTGATCAGCGTAGTTGATTTCCAGATAAAAAGTATGTTTTTGAGGAGGAAAACCCCCACAACCCTCAGGGCAAGGGTTTTAAGTTATACCCGAGGATATATAAGGTTTTAATAGAAGGTTTTGTCATAGAAAATTAAAAACAGGCTCATTCGATTAGAAATTCATATGGGTTGTGCTATTTTTATTAGGCTAAATTGTGTGTAGGGAAACTACCCCCCCCCCCACATCCATCAGTCCCGCAAACACATCCAATCAAAATTTTGAGATATTCATTTTGTTCAGCGTAGTTGATTTCCAGATAGAAAATCTATTTTTGAGGGGGACACTCCCCCACAACCCTTAGGGCACGGGTTTTAAATTATGTCCTGTGGGCATATAAGGTTTTTATAGAAGGTGTTGTCTTAGAAAATTAAACAAAGGCACATTCGATTAGAAATTCAATGGGCTAGTGCCATTTTAATAGTCGAAATTGATTGGAGGGCAACTAGCCCCCCACCCCGCACCCCTCATTCCCCCAAACACAACCGTTCAAAATTGTGAGATAGCCATTTTGTTAAGCGTAGTTGATTTTCAAATGGAAAATATGTTTTTGATGACGACACTCCCCCACAAACCTCAAGGCAAGGGTTTTAAGTTATACCCTGGGGGCATATAAGGTTTTTATAGAAGGTGGTGTCGTAGAAACTTAAAAGGCTCATTTTATTGGAATTTCAAAGGGCTAGTGCCATTTTTAATGGTGGAAAGTGATTTGAGGGCAACTAACCCCCTCTCTCACGCCACCTTTTCCCCAAACACATCCAATCAAGATTTTGAGACAGCCATTTTATTAAACGTAGTTTTAAGTTCTCGAAATTAGGTCTTTGAGGATGAGAACTCTCCCAGAGCCCTCAGGGCAAGGGTTGTAATTTAAGGATTCTGCGAATCTTTCCCATTATTTCTTATGGAAGTGATACTCGTATAAACTTTAGAGAGGGCTCATTTGATTGGAAATTGAAAGTTCTTGTTCACTTTTTAAGAGTTAAAAGAGACTGGAGATCAACTAGCCACCCACCCCTACTCCACGCCCTAAATGCATCAGATGAAAACTTTTAGATAGACACTTTGTTAAAATAGTTCAAAGTTCTGATAACAAAAAACTCCGGTGTCCACACAGCCCACCAGGGCTCTGGGGTAGGCGTTTTAAGTTATGCCCTGGGGGGCATATAAAAAATCAAACAATCATTAAATAAAGACTCAATGCAAACAAAAATGCAATAGATATTAATATAAATTAATAAATAAATTTAGTGCTGATATTAATGTAAACTAATGAATAAATTTCTTCTGGGTGGAATTTAACGCGGGGGAATTATCAGCAGGAAAAGAAAATGCTCTTTGAGGGGGGAGGAACTTCCCGGGAGTGGGCTTTCCAAATGAGAACAATTCAGGGAGGGGACGACTAAACCCATTCGATAATATTCTAAATTTTACATCAAAGAATCAACAGAAATGTCAGAGATAGCACTTCAGGTTACTTTAGACGATTTTGTTCGTGTCTTTTGAAAAAAGACATTTTCAAAAGACAGATTATTTTCATTTGTATTACTTTCTCTGTGGCTGCTCATTTATCTATGTGAAGGGGGATCCTCCCCCCCCCCTCCTGGTTTCTCGCAGGGTTCAGTTTTTATATCAAGGCTTAAAAATGAACGTAATGCGATAAAAGTATAACTCAAAATAAAATATAGAGAATAAAATATGCACATAACACGGAACAATTAATCAAAATTGCATATTATGAGTTGAGGCTCACCCAAATGATGGCCCAGGGGGCTCACCATTCCACAATCTATGAAATCAATCCTGCAATAACTGAAAACATAAATTATTTTTGAGTATTTTAACGTCTTCCACAACTCAAACAATCCAACATTCTACAGCCCAATGAGTCTGTCTAATCTCCTAAATCGGGAACGGAGGAGATAAGTGAAGTTCCGCCCCGTATTGGATGAGTCTCCAACCTCACCCAACCCCTCTCCTATTGTCTACGCTAAAGTTTTCTTCTTTATGCCAAGTACGCCTCCCCACCCCAAAAACTTTAATAAGGTAGAGTTTTGCATGGGAAGAACACATAGTAAATCTGTTATAATTATCCAATTATTAAGTTAAAACACATACTCAGTGATAGTTGCAAAATTGCTTTGTCACACAAAATCCTATTAAGGTCAACTCCAAACAGTCGTGATCCTTTTGTGTCAGAATGTGGAATGGTCTAAACTCCTAATTGGAGCTATTTTTTCAATTCATAGATTGTTGTCAATCGCTCTTCACAAGTTATGCAAGCTGTCTGTTGTTCAAATGTAAGGTTTTTATCAAAGAGGTAATCGTATAGACTTTGAAAAAAGCCTCCTTCTATTTAAATTGAAATTTATAGATCCGTTTTTAAAAGTAAAGAATAATCGGACATTAAGCAACCCCCCCCCCCCCGTGCCATAAAAACTTGAAACATTTTGCAATCAAAAACGAACAAAAATTAATTAAAAAAAACTTTCCGAAAAATAATTTTTTCAAAGAAAAGTAAAGGCCATTTTAAAATTAAGCTCTGGATATAAAAATACCTTTTAAAATTAAAACTCAACACGACCAGAAATTACTATTAAAGAATAAATGAAAACAATCAACATAGCAAACAATCATAAACAAACAATCATAGCAAAAAACACACAAAAAGTAATAATATAAATGAATAAATAGATCTTAATGAGAGTAATTCTTAGATTGAATAAGAAAATCAATCTTAAAACTAAAAAAAATATCTTGCTATTAAAGTATAAATGAAACTTAAAACGAATATAAATTAAATAAACAATCAATGCGAACAAAATTACAATATATATTAATGTTAATGAAGAAATAAATCTTAAAACGAGTGAAACTTAAATTGAATATTCAAATAAAGTTTGAATCGAATAAAAATAACTACAAACAAGAGTTTTGGTATCGCCTCACTGCAGAAGCCTAAAACCTACTGTGTCATTGGCTCTTAACTGAAAACTATATGAGTCTTAAACAGTCTTGGAAAGTATAAACAAAATCAAATTCAATATTAGATATATAATGATATTAATTGTTTAAAGATCCATCAGTTCAAGATTTTTTTCACTGTAATTTTTATTTTCATTTTCAAAGCGCCAATAAAGCGCCAAACACGTCTTCTGTTAGAAGTACCAAGTTTTTCTTAACACTAACAAATTTTTTGTTAGAAGTAAAAGCTTTTTCCTTCATAAGATCAATGTTTTACTGAATACTATAAAATTTCTCATAGAAGTAACAGGTATTTTTAATATCAAGTAATGTTTTCTAATAGCAGCAAGTTTTCCGTCAAAGATGACAAATTTCTCTTAGAAGCAACAATTTTTTGTTTACGCTAGCACGTTTTCTGTTAGAAGTTTTTCTTAATACTAACAAATTTTTTCGTAGAAGTAACAAGTTTTTTCCTTTATACTAACTTACTTAATACTAATAAAGAAATTTTTTGAAGTAACAACTTCTTTCTTAATACTAACAAAGTCTTACTTAATACTATCTAATTTCTCTTGGAAGCAACAGGTTTTCTGAATAGTAAGAAATTTTTTCTAATAGCAGCAAGTTTTCCGTCAAAGATAAGAAGAAATTTCCCTTAGAAGTAAACATTTTCTGTTTATGCTAACAGATTTTCTGTTAGAAGTATCAATTTTTTTTGCAAGAAATTTTTTTTTCTTAGAAGTAACAGCTTTTTTGCCTTGATACTAATAAAGTTTTACTTAATAAAAACAAATTTCTTCTTAGAAGTAACAATTTTTTCCTTAATACAAACAAAGTTTTACTTAATACTATTAAATTTCTCTTGGAAGTAACAGGTTTTTCTTAATAGTGAGAATTTTTCTCTAAGAGAAGCAAGTTTTTCGTCAAAAATAACAAAGTTTTCTTAGAAGTAGCAATTTTCTGTTTACGCTAACAAGTTTTCTATTATAAGTAGCAAGTTTTTCTTAATAGTAACAAATTTTTTCTTAGAAGTAACAAGTTTTTTGTTCATACTAACAAAGTTTTACTTAATACTAACAATTTTTTCTTTTCAAGTAACCACTTTTTCCTTAATACTAACAAATTTTTACTTATTACAGTCAAATTTCTCTTGGGAGTAACAGGGTTTTCTTAACAGTAACAAGTTTTTCTAATAGCAGAAAGTTTTCCGTCAACGATAACATTTTTTTTTTTGCAAAATACAATAAACAAATTTTTCTAAGAAGTAACATCTTTTTCTACTAATAATAACAAGGTTTTACTTAATAATAACAAATTAAAAAAAAATAAAGCAAGAAAAAACAGGTTTTAACTTTATTAAAGCAGTGAAAAAATAAATAACGACAAATTAACACTAGATTAAAAAATACTCCAAACATTTCGGCCCAACGTCCGGGAGCTTTGCTCAAAGGAAAAAAGAAAATCGAAAAAATGTTCTTTTAAAAAAAAATATATAGAAATACAACAACTAAACATACGAAGAGAGAAAAAAATATTTAAATATATAAATAGGCCACAAACTCACATATTAACAAAAAATTTCAGCACTGACGCATTTAACGCAATAAACAAAATCGAATGTCTATATTGGTATCATGCGTCACTCTCGTCTTACAATCAATTTACAAATTTAAATATATTAAAAAGTGAAGAATCTATTTACTTGGATAAAGAATAAAAGTCACCTGACCCCCGGTCCATAACCCCTAATTAATAAGTATGGTCTAAGATATTATTAACAAATTTTCTCTTAAAAGTAACAATTTTTTCATTAATACTAACAAAGTTTTACTTCATAATATCTAATTTTTCTTGGAAGTAACAGGTTTATCTTAGTAATTGGATATTTTTGCTAATAGCGGCAATTTTTCTGTCATAAATAACAAATTTCTCCTAGAAGTAACAATTTTCTGTTTACGCTAACAATTTTTCGGTGAGAAAACTTGTTAAATACATTAGGTTAACTACTTTTAAGTTAGGCTCATTTAACTTAGGTTATCATGACCACTCACGCAAAAATATCTTGCTATTAAGAAAAACCTGCTACTTCCAAGAGAACTTTGATAGTATTAAATAAAACTTTGTTAGTAGTAAGGAAAAAGTTGTTACTTCCAGGAGAAATTTGATAATATTTTGTAAAAACTTTGTTAGTATTAAAGAAGAAGTTGCTACTTCTAAGAAAAAATTGCTAGTTTTAAGAAAAACTTGCTACATCTAACAGAAAACTTGTTAGCATAAACGGAAATTTTTGCTTCTAAAAAATTTGTTTTATCTTTGACGGAAAACTTGCTGCTATTAGCAAACAAATTGTTACAATTAACAAAAACCAGTTACTCCCAAGAGAAAGTTGATAGTATTAAGTAGAACTTTGTTAGGATTAGGAAAAAATTTGTTACTTCTAAGAAAAATATGTTACTGTTAAGGAAAACTTGCTACTTCTGACAGAAAAATTGTTAGCAGGAACAGAAAATTTTTACTTCTAAGAGAAATTTGTTATTTTTGACGAAAAATTGCTGATATTAGAAAAAAATATGTTACTATCAAGACAAACCTGATACTTCCAAAAGAAATTTGTTAGCATTAAGCAAAACTTTGTTAGTACATCAACGCTCAGGCTAACCTAAATTAGATGAACCTATCTTAAACGTAGTTATCTTAATGTAGTTACCAAGATTTCTAACAGAAAATATGTTAGTGCAGACAGAAAATTTTTACTTCTAGGAGAAATCTGTTATTTTTGACGAAACACTTGCCGCTATTAGAAAAATTTTCTTATCATTAAGAAGAACCTGTTAATCCAACAGAAATTTGATGAATGAGTTTAACTAGAGATTTTAACGAGAAATGTCTGAAAAACTTTTAAGGGTGATGGGGGCGATAATGAGGGATTTCTTAGATTAGTTATAGTGTGGCACTACGGTATGAATTGTTTGCGAAACCCAAATTGAATGCCTTTAAAATGAAAATTTTAACAAGAAATGTCTAAAAAGTGTTTTGTGGGGGGATAGGGGGCGATGACAGATGTGTGTCTTAGAGTAGTTATAGTTCTCTACTTTGGTGTGAATTGCTTGCGAACACCCGAAGGACCGATTTGAAATAAAATTTTAACAAAAATTGATTTGAAATAAAATTTTAACAAAAAATGAAATAAATATTTTTTGGGGAGATGGGGTGTTGAAAGAGGGGTGTCTTAGAGTAGTTTTAGTGTGGTACTGTGGGAACTAATTGCTTGCGAAAACCAAAATGAATTAGTTGAAAATAAAATTTTTAATAATAAATGTCTGAACAGTGTTTTGTGCGGAGATGGGTTGATGACAGAGGGGTGTATTAGAGTAGTTATAGTGTGGTACTGTGGGACCGAATTGCTTGCTAAAACCCAAATGACTGAGTTGAAAATAAAATTTAAAAAAAGAAATGTCTGAAAAGTGTTGTGTGGGGAGATGGGGGGCGATGACAGAGGGGTGTCTTAGAGTAGTTATTGGGTGGTACTGTAGGCTGAATTGCTTGTGGAAACCCAAATGAATGAGATGAAGTAGAATTTTTAACAAGAAATGTCTGAAAAAGGTTTTGTGGGGAGATGGGTTGATGACAGAGGGGTGTCTTAGAGTAGTTAAAGTGTGGTACTGTAGGCTGAATTGCTTGTGGAAACCCAAATGAATGAGGTGAAGTAGATTTTTTAACCAGAAAAGTCTGATATGTGTTTTTGGGGTGAGGGGGGCGATGATAGAGGGGTGTCTTCGAGTAGTTATTCTGTGGTACTATGTTGTGAATTGCTTGAAAAATTCCAAATAAATGAGTTTAAAATAATATTTTTAACAATAAAGATCTCAAAATTTGTGTTTTGGAGATGGGGAGATGACAGAGGGGTGTCTTAAAATAGTTATAGTGGTGGTACTGTAGGCTGAATTGCTTGTGGAAACATAAATGAATGAGTTGATGTAGAAATTTTAACAAGAAGTGTTTGGAAAGTGTTTTAGGGGTGATGGGGGCGATGATGAGGGATGTCTTAGAGTAGTTATGGTTTGGTACTATGGTGTGAATTGCTTGCAAAACCGCAAATGAATGCCTTTAAAATTAAATTTTTAACAAGAAATGTCTAAAAAGTTTTTAGTGGGGAGAGGGGGCGATGACAGATGTATGTCTTAGAGTAGTTATATTGTGGTACTGTAGGCTGAATTGCTTGCGAAAACCCAAATGAATGACTTGAAGTAACATTTTTAACAAGAAATGTCTGAAAAAATGTTTTGTGGGGAGATTAGGCGATGGCAGAGGGGAGTCTTAGAGTAGTTTTAGTGTGGTACTGTAGTCTGAATTGCTTGCAAAATTCCAAACAAATTACTTGAAATAAATTTTTGGACAAGAAATGTCTGAAAAAAATGTTTTTCGGGGGATTGGGTGATGACAGAGGGTGTCTTAAGAGTAGTTATAGTGTGGTACTGTTGGACCGAATTGCTTGCGAAACCCGGAATGAATGAGTTGAAAATAAAATTTTTAAGAAGAAATGTCTGAAGCGTTTTGTGGAGAGATGGGGTGAAGGCAGAGGGGTGTCTTAGAGTAGTTATAGTATGGTACTCTAGGCTGAATTGCTTACGAAAACCCAAATGAATGAGTTGAAAATAAAATTTTTAACAAGAAGTGTCGGAAATGTGTTGGGGGAGACTGGGTGATGGCAGAGGGGCGTCTTAAGAGTAGTTATAGTATGGTAATATGGTGAGAATTGCTTGCAAAAACTCAAATGAATGAGTTGAAAATAAATTTTTTAACAAGAAATGTCTGAAAAGTGTTTTTTGGGGAGATGGGGCAATGAGACGGAATGTCTTAGAGTAGTTATAGTGTGGTATTGTAAGCTGAATTGCTTGCCAAAACCCGCATGAATGACTTGAAATTAAAATTTTTAACGAGAAATGTCTGAAAGTGGTTCTGGGAGATGGGGCGATGAGAGGAGTGTATTAGAGTAGTTATAGTGTGGTACTGTAGGCTGAATTGCTTGCCAAAACCCGAGTGAATGACTTGACATAAAATTTCTAACACGAAATGTCTTTAAAAATGTTTTTGAGGAGATTGGGTGATGACAGAGGGGTGCCTTAGAGTAGTTATAGTGTGGTACTGTAGGCTGAATTGCTTGCAGAAACCCAAATGAATGACTTGAAACAAAAGTTTTTAACAAGATATGTCTGAAAAATATTTTTGGGGAGATGGGGCGATGGCAGTGGGGTGTGTTCAAGTGGTTATAGTGCTGTACTATGGTGCGAATTGCTTGCGAAAACCCAAATGAATGACGCGCTCAAGTACTTGAGGTTACTACCTCTCTCGAAGACAGTGAAAAACGATTTCACTAGATGATGTTTCACTAGTGA
>NC_142812.1:59282208-59344708 GCF_049724085.1 Artemia sp. Qi Xiang Cuo
AATGTGGAATTTTTCAATTTTTGCCAGAAGAAAGTTCACAGATGTGTATTTATTTTTTTTTTTTTTCCAAGGGATGATCATATCAAAATAACAGTCCTAGATAATCGGGAGGCAGTGCAGTTGATCTGAAATTAAAGTTTTAGCGACCTTTTTAAGTGACCAAAAGATTGGAGGGCTACTACCCCCTCCCCTCCAGCCCAAAGTTGTCCACTCAGAATTCCGAGATAGCCATTTTGTTCAGCATAGTTGGAAGATCCAATAACTATGCCTTTAGGGGTAAAACGACCCGCCACAGCCCGTGGTTGGGGAAAAGCCTGTAAGTTATGAAAATTTTCCATTGTTTGTGCATAGTATTTGCTATTGGGAAGTGTACAGACATTTTTTTTGGGGGGGAATTTTGTACTTGGGATGGGCTTCCATGGGGAGGATTTTCCGTTGAGAGGAAAATTTTATAATTGGGGGACATAATTCCTGTACAAAATTCTTTTTATTTGTCTTACTTTCTCTTTGCCAGCTCAATTTTGCATGTGGAGATGTTCCGGGGGCATTGTCCGGCGAAAATTTTCAGCATGACTGGATTTCCGGGTAAAAATTTCCACGGAAGGAGGATTTCCGTAGTGATGAGAAAACGATTAGAAATTAAGGTCTTTTTCAAATGAAAGTGTAGTAAGGGAAATTTTTCAGGCTGAATCATCCACAAGAAATTTTACCGAGAAGGGAGAGGAATTTTCAGCGAAGATAGAATTGTCCGAAGGGAATTTTAAGGGGGGAGGTGTATCTAGGAACTTTTCATGGAGGGTGAGGCAGATTTACCGGCATTATTTGAAAAACGATCAGAAATTAAATAAAATAAGAAGTTTCTTCAACTGAAAGTAAGGAACAACATTAAAACTCGAAACAAACAGAAATTATTCCGTTTATGAAGAGGTTGCCCCCCTCCTCAATACCTTACTCTTTGCGCTAAAGTTTTACCGTTTGTCCCAGTTTTTTAAGAGCAGCTCATGAAACACAAGGGTCGTTTAATTAGAACAAGAAGTTTTTTTTTAGAAGTGCTAAAGGCTTTAGCTTAAAGAATATGATATTGAGGAGGGGGCAATTCCTTCATATGTGGAATAATTTCTGTTCTTTTGAGTTTTAATGTTGCTCCTGACTTTTATTTAGTACGATTAAGGACCCACTCCCCTGAACGAAACATGAGCTTGTTTTTTTTTTATTGCAACCACCACCCCCTTGAACAAAAATCCTGGATGGAGCCTTGCCTCTAACGCACTACGAAGCATTCAAAATTCACTGGCCCATTTTTTTCAGAAATGAGCTAAAACTACTCATTTTCTGGGAAAAGCTCGTAAAGCATGTAAAACATATTAGTATTATTCTATTATTTGGCCACAAAGGCCCATTGCCACCATACCAAAAAAAAAAAAAAATATGCAAAGCACATAGATTGTTCAGAGAAGTGGCTCTTTACCATATATTCTATTTCCGTAAGTTGCTTCACAGTGTAGCAATTGTATTTGTTGAGTTTGATTGCTTTTTTTCTTTAATTTTAAAATTTCCTTTTTTTTCTAAATATATATATATATTTTGATCTCAACTGATATCTTCTTCAGAGGATTCTAGATCGCCTGAGGCCAACACTACGAAGAGCCAAAAAAAGAAAGACAACTCCTATGCTTTCTTTTAAAAAGTGTGTTTTAATTCTATGAGTTTATTTTGTATCATATTTTGATGTACCAATAATAGTATTACTTATTTTCTAAGGGCATATAAAGGGCTTATTTTCTAAGGGCATATATTCTAAGGGCCCTCATATAGAAAACTGGTTGTTTGTAAAACCATATTAGCAAATATTAAGGTCCGATGAACGTATACCACCCGTATACCGTATTACCGCCCGATGAATGTATACTATTAAAACATGACCGGTTCTTCCTCCAAAGATAGGCTAGTTTAGTAGGCTATACTAGATTTTGTTTCAAGCTTGTATTTTCCCCCATTTTTATCCTATACTCTTATGAGGATTGCTTGTCGAAAATTTTTTATCCATCACATTTTAGTAAACATTGTTAAATCGTTAGTTAACAATTAAATTAGTTAAATTGTTAGTAATTGTTGTTAAATTGTTAGCAGTCCGACAGCAGGAATCAATCAAATTAGTTAAATTGTTAGTAATTGTTGTTAAATTGTTAGCAGTCAGGCAGCAGGAAACAATTAAATTAGTTAAATTGACAGTAATTGTTGTTAAATTGTTAGCAGTCGGAGAGCAGGAAACAATTAAATTAGTTAAATCGTTAGTAATTGTTGTTAAATTGTTAGCAGTCGGAAATCAGGAAACAATTAAATTAGTTATATTGTTAATAATTGTTGTTAAATTGTTAGCAGTCGGACAGCAGGAAACAATTAAATTAGTTAAATTGTCAGTAATTGTTGTTAAATTGTTAGCAGTCGGACATCAGGAAACAATTAAATTAGTTAAATTGTTAATAAATGTTGTTAAATTGTTAGCAGTCGGACAACAGGGAACAAATAGATTAGTTAACTTTTCAGTAATTGTTGTTAAACTGTTAGCAGTCGGACAGCAGGAAACAATTAAATTAATTAAATTGTTAATAATTGTTGTTAAATAGTTAGCAGTCGGACAACAGGGAATAATTAAATTAGTTAACTTGTCAGGAATTGTTGTTAAATTGTTAGCAGTCGAACAGCAGGAAACAATTAAATTAGTTAAATTGTTAATAATTGTTGTTAAATTGTTAGCAATCGGACAGCAGGAAACAATTAAATTAGTTAAATTGTCAGTAATTGTTGTTAAATTGTTAGCAGTCGGGCATCTGAAAACAGTTAAATTGTTGGTAATTGTTGTTAAATTGTTAGCAGTCGGACAGCAGGAAACAATTAAATTAGTTAAATTGTCAGTAATTATTGTGAAATCGTTAGCAATCGGGCATCAGGAAATAATTAAATTAGTTAAATTGTTAATAATTGTTGTTAAATTGTCAGTAGTCAGACAACAGGGAACAATTAAATTAGTTAAATTGTTAGTAACTGTTGTTAAATTGTTAGCAGTCGGACAGCAGGAAACAATTAAATTAGATAAATTGTTAGTAATTTTTGTTAAATTATTAGCAGTTGGACAGCAGGAAACAATCAAATTAGTTAAATCGTTAGTAATTGTTGTTAAATTGTTAGCAGTCGGGCATCAGGAAACAATTAAATTAGTTGAATTGTTAATAATTGTTGTTAAATTGTTAGCAGTCAGACATCAGCCGCATTACTTTATAAACTACTGTAAAATCTATTTTCAAACATTTTAGGAGATATATTAATATTTAAAATTAAAAAAAGGACTTACCCTAAAAAGTCGAAATCGATGGTTGACTGAGTTGCTTGTACTAATGCCCAGAGAGCCCAGAAAAAATGTGATGCCAAACTAAAGAGATTCACCTGATATAGAATGAAAGTAAATTAGACAACAATTTCATAACAACAGAAAATATTGAAGAAATACTGGCACACAATACCCAAAAATATTATTTTATGTCTAAACAATTTCTCTAAGTAGATGTCAAAGAATTAAACATCGAACAATAAACTTAATTTTCTTTTGAAATCATGATTGACTTACTGACTTAAGTCCAATCCATCCTCGAAGGTTGTCTTCATTTACTATGTTATTGATGTGGCGTCTGTATGAGCATCTATCTTCAGACAGGCGTAGAAATTGCGGCAGGTTGAGTGTAAAAATTTATCTTTCCATCTCTTCGGGGGCCGACCTATGGGGCAAGAACCATGCACGCGACCACGGAAGACTATTTTCGGAAGCCGGAAATGTTCCATATACTGGATGTGGCTTAGCCACCTGAGTTGTGGCAGTTTTGTTCTGTCAAGTATGATGTGTTTGATCTTGAGGTTTTCGAACAGCCTATGTTAGAGACCATGTCCATGTACGTAATGACCGCAATACGGCGAAGTGACTTTGTTTCGAATGCAGCTAGGCGACGTTGGTCATCTGTTTTGAGGGTCCATGATTCACAAGCGTAAATGGCAATGGGGATAATCAGTGTCTTGAAGAGTAGGTAGTGCAAATCATGATTGCACTTTCAAAATCATGCGGATGTGACTTGTGTCACATTGCAAAAAAAAAAAAAAAAAAAAAAAAAAAAAAAAAAAAAAACTCCCACCATTTCCTAATACTGCATTTTCTCGTTCACACCTGTGTGCAGGACACAGACAAAAATCATATAATACAGTTATCCAACTAAGCGATTTTTTGTTAGCCAGTAACCTCTAGAGCTTGTGTTAGTCTGTCTGTATTTTCTTCCACAAATATTTCGCGAGCGTTGCTTGCTAAAGGCAAGATTATTCAGAACATCTGATCTTTAGAAAAGAAATTGAATAGAATTAAAAATAACTTGCCAATTAATCATAAATTATTAGAGCTTAATTATTAGAGATTAGAGCTTAGGATATTCTAGGATATATGATCTGACAGCGTTGCCAAATAATATGATCGTTTAATAAACTGATCGTTTACTAAACATGGCAACACTGTCATCCAACATAGTTCTAGGAACGGAGAGAAATAACTCTTGTCAAAAAGCAAGAACAAACTATGGAAAAAGGGGTCTCGTTTAAGCCACAAATTAGTTAATCAAGAAGGATATTTATAGTTATTTAAATGAGATTAGAGCATAGACGCATGCATTTGTAATAAACTACACACAGGATGTGCTTTTGCGAGCTCCTTGTACATTTTTTTGCTTCTATTTGTTCTTGAGAACAATTTTAACTTGAAACCAATTTTAAAAACTGACACAAAACCCTGATAATGAAACTTAAGACTCATTGCTATTCTAGTACTAATTACAGATTGTTTTACGATGCAAATTCTACTCTCTCAAAGCATAAAGCAAATCATGCATTTCCTTTATGCAATTCTAAGATTTTCTCTTGTTTTTTACAAAAACTCTAAACGTAAACCTTTACTAAAATTTCCCAGTTGGCAATTTTTAAATCTCTATGTTATACTTAAAGTGCTATCTTCTCTTCGACTTTGTCATAATTTTCCGGGGGCCAGGTGCTCACTGTCAGGGTGTGCGTGATTGTGAGCCTATGAATCTTAATCTAAAGGCCAAGTGTTACACTCTACCTGTGGAGACGTCAAGACACGCTGCAAAATGTCGGAAAATAGGAAAAAAGACTAACCAATAAAGGATGAAAATTTCAGTCAGTGAAAACCAGAAAATACTGTATATATTCCAGACAAGATCATCATCTCTGCTCAGAAATTTTATTTATCAAACGTTATGAATTCAGAAAATTGATGTGAAAAATGAATCGTCTTAATTATAGTCATCAAGAACACTAGAAAATCGCCAAGCAAAACTTGTCTGCATTTGGCTTCAGTGGCATAATTTTGTTAAATTACTGTGGGGGTGGGGGGCAAAGTTGAAGTTGATTCTCCCAAGTCAAGTGAAAATGACAGTGAAAAATGACCCATATAGTACCATAAAGACAAAGATATACTAAATAAAACTGATCTATTTCTATTGATGCTTGAATTATGTAGGCATACCTGGTCTTGACAAGGTTTTTGAAGACGCTAAATTTCAGGCAAGGGGAAAACCGGAGTCTGGAGGGACAGTTGCCCCCCCTGCACCATAGAAAATTACGTACCTGTTTGGTTTTCCACTTAGTTTTAAAATAAATTGTATTATTTTTGGATCTTTGTGTGTCTTAATGTCCTAACTCCAAAAAATACCAACTGTGGATACAAATGGAAAGTGGAGCTGTGGCTTATAATACTCTATGGTCTAAAAACTGTAAAATTTGGCTGAAGATTTAAATTATTTGAAAATCAACCCTGAATTTGATTTGTTTGTCAATGTTGTTTGACAGTCAATCAGTTAAGTCGCAATAATACTGAATCTACAATTGCTACTACTATTAACAATTCATTGCAGCACCTAGTGACCCGAGGTAAACACAGCTGCACTCCTCTCCATCCCAACACATTTAAATTTCATACTTTACCCCCTCCAAGGATTTTCTTATTTGGGTAAGATACTAGTAGTCTGAATTTCATATTAGAAAACTTATAGCCAATAATAATTGCCACTAAGGGTTGCTCGCCATGCCAGTCAATTCCTAGCCAAGAAAAATTACCACTAGGGCTTACCAAACCTTACCAGTCCTTATGAAAGCGCAAATACCGATTTTGCAGCTTTCTACAAAGTACAATTGTCATTATAACGCCAAAAGGTTGTACCTGACCAAGGCCATATTCAGGGGAGGGTTTAGGGGTTTCAATCCCCCCACTCAAATGTTTGTCCCACTCGCAAAAACCTAATAAGCATGCATAAAATACATTTTTGATTCGTTTTTTAAAGTTTTGTATCCCCCCCCCCCAGACAAAAATCTCAGATACGACCCTGCAGCTTTCGATAACATTGTAGAACTCACTCCATTTTTAAGGTAGGACCGTTGTTAGATATAAGGAGATTCAGTAATTCAAGGAGATTCAAAGAGTAATTAAGGAGTAATTCAAGGAGTAAATAAGGAGATTCGGTAATTCAAGGAGAGGACTAGCAGGGTAACATAACGCACAGCGGGAGCATGAAGGAATGATAAAACTTACATTGCCTTGGTGATCCTATTTGAGAACTACTTAGAATACAGTTTTTTTAAATTATCTTTGGAGTGTAAAAATACTAGTTACGACCTTTAGCCGGCCTTTGACCTTTAGTTACATACTATTACCACTTAAAGTGAAGTTTTTTTTTTTTTTTTTTTTTTACAAACCCTCATAAAGCATATTGTTTGACATCCATTTATACAGTCAGAACATTTCTCCAAGGGTTCCAGGAGGAAATACGATTTTATAAGTATTTTATAGAAGATTTTCAAACTTAAAATTCAAACTTTAGCGCAGAGCCAGGTGTCGAGGAGGAGCAAACCCCCTCATATAGATAATCATTTCTGTTCGTTTGAAGTTTTACTGTTGCTCTTTGCTTTCAGTTTGAAACTGTTTTTTTTATATTTAATTTCTGATCTTTTTTAAATAATGGCTCCATCTCCGGAAAATCCCTCCCCATGGGTATATTCTCTAGACGATTCAATCCTACGAAGATTCTATAGAAGATTTTTATTGTGTTGCTCTCCTGTAGGACCAGGAAATACACATTTTTCTTTTTTTATAATGACAGCAGATGCCTCTTATGGCTGCAGAACTTTGTTCTGGTAGCGGTATGGCAAAATTAGTCGGATTCAGCAAGATCCAGATTCTAGAGCGGTAAAAATGCTCTCGTGTCTGGACCATAGACATATTAACTTACAATATAATACAGACTACTTTTGGCAAATTCCTTGCACTTTTTCTTCAACAGCAAAAGTAGACGTTCTATAAATAGTATTCTTGTTAGATGTAGTAAGCCTATGGCTATTTACCTGTCGGCGTATTACACTGCTTTTTCTGAGTTATCTAGTATCTATTCAGGTGATAAATCTATGGGCTAGTGTGAAAGAAAAATTAGTGAAGGACAATAAGTCTAATCAATGGAAAAGAAAATTAATGAAGGAACAGAAATACGAACATGTTTACATAAAATTGTGACTTCTTCATGTGATATGGAAACATTTTCAGAACTGCATTTGAGACTCTTGTAATAACGTAAATAAACCTTCAACCACTCAATTTGAAATTCATCACTGGGATATAGGCTATAATCTACGGTATCAACACCTAGAAAACAAAAGGGAAAGAAAAAAACAAAATTATTACAGAAAAAAGACAATATGAATGTCAGGGCAGGTGCCAGGTGTATTTCCCTGGAAATCCACCCGTGAAACTCCCCCCAGAAAATCCCCAGCTCACGGATAATTGAGCAGCCAAAGACAAGCTATGGCAAATACAAATAATGAAAAAAGAAGGAATTTTGGAATATTCTACCTATATTTCAAATTGTAGGCAGAATGCATGGTGCAGATATTTTACATATTCTTTTACATATTTATTCATTTTCACATCTTTATTTATTTTAATTCCTTTTTCGTGTGTTGGCGGTTAAGATATCATATCAGGGTAAGATAAAGGTTAAAGAAAATAATTTGAAAATATAAATTTGGTGGTAACTGTAAAAGACTTGTCTTATGATTGAATTGCACAGAGATAACAGACTGGGACTAAGAAGTACGGGTAACTATTTCCTAAGTAACTATTAAGACTTGGTCTGGTACCAACCAGAGGCGTCACTAGTCAAATTGGGAGGGGGGGGATGAATTTTACAGACAGGCTGGAAATCTTTACCGTTTGATTTGCTGATATTGCTGTTAAAATTACTTCATTTTTTTTTCTTTACGAACTGAGACTGATCTCCTTTTATTGATTTCACGTCATATATTTCCATCAGCCCCTTTGCCCCAATTAAAAAAATTGGGAAAGTTGAAAAGCGGCGCTCCGTGCCACTATTTTGATAACTCAAATTTTTTATCCGACTGGCTGAAAACATTGGGGAAGGGACGTCCCTCCTCCAGCACATGTCCCTGTCGGCAACTTGCTATCAACTGGCGTACATCAGAAGTTTTTCACGTCTGAAGTACTTTTAAGGGGAATTTCATTACTAATTTAATTTAAAACAAGGAATCAAACTTTAATTCCGAACTAAGCAAATTTAAAATTGACAGAACTCCTTATTCCATATAAGCAAGGAACTTATTAGCTAGTATTATCACGATACAGCGCAAAATTTTATTTTAGGTGGTCCCTGAGCAACAAGTAATGAAATAAATTATCCTAATTGTGGCCACTTTCTCGCATCTACCAATAAGCATATACAAGTAACAAGATAGAAGAATGAGGTTCATCTCTGAGTAACAAACAATAAAAGCCATTTAGCGTTAACCGTCAAATCATTAGGCTACACTAACTATGAAAAACTATATAAAAATTAATTGTTTTTGTTTTAATCTCTGTTTTCTAGTTTTTGATTTGGATTAACAAATTTTGGAAAATTTCAGGTTGGATCCAAATAAACTTAGTCAATAACTGAGATTCAATATGTTATGTTGATTAATTTAAGCAGGATATTTATAATTAATTTACTTATAGTTATGGAGAATACTAACAAGAATTAAGAACAAATTATAATTAATTAAGTTATACTGTGCAACGTTGAATAATATAGAGAGAGATATATATTTATTAAACCAAAGAAAACAAAAACCGTAACAACAGCCACCCCGAGAAGTAAAAAAAACTTGTCCGAGGGGGTGGCAAAAATACATTATAAAATAACACAGGACAAAGAAAAAAAAATTTAAACCAATAGTACGACCTAATCGGCACCATAAACCTTACAACAAACAAATTCAACTATACTATTAAAATAATACCCCGAGAGGCCACAATAAGGTACTCAATTATTTTTTCATACGTCACCCCCCCCCCCCCCAAAAAAAAGAACAAAAGAACTAAAATCTATACTTATTAAAAAGGATTTCTTTTATTTCTCTCTTGAACAAAGAAATATCACTATTATTTTTAAAACTTTGATCTAGATGATTGAAAGAGAATTAAGAATAAATTATATGTAATTAAGTTATATTTCGTTGCTACTACTACTACTACTACTACAGCTAACCACTCACTGCAGCACCAAGACACCTGAGGCCAACACAGATACGCTCACTCTTCCCTCATTCCAATACATTCAAAGCCTCCGTATTTACATCCTCCCGAGACATTCCTATTTCCCTTAGATCTTTCCTTAAGACATCCTCCCACCCAAATCGGGGGCTACTGGTTTTTGTTTGACCCTAGACGGTTGGCCGACAAGAACAATCTTTGGCAATCTGTCATCCTCCATCTGTCGAACGTGTCCTAGCCATCTCATCCTTTCTCTTATTATAGCCCTAGAAAGTGGGATTGAACCACATTTTTCGTACAGCTTAATGTTTGATATGCGGTCAAGTCGGGTACCCCAACAATCCGTAAGCTATTTCTCTGGAAAACGTCTAGAAAATCCTCCTCTGTTTGTCAGAGCGCCCTTGCTTCAGAGCCATATTTGACCACTGTCATCACTGTAGCTTCTAATATTCTAATCTTGGTTGGCAGACTTATCTTCCTATTGTTCCAAACTCTAAAAAAAATACCTAGGGCCTTGGCTATTCTACTTTTAACATATTCTTATGTACTTTTAACTCATATACTTTTAACATCTTCACTGTTCCCAGCGCTTTCACTAATTATACTACCAACCAGGGCCGTATCCAGGATTTTTGTTCAGGGGGGTTTTTACTAATTTTTGACTTTTTCGGGGGGGGGGTTACTAATTTTTGACTCAGTTTTCGACTAATTTTACTGATTTTTACCTAGGTTTTACTAATTTTCGACTTATTTTCGAGTCGGTCAAAAAATTTCGGGGGGGGGGGGGGTTCAAAACGGGTAACCCCCCCCCAGGATACGGCCTTGCTACCAAGGTAAGTGAACCTATCCACTTGATCGATCTTCTCGATACCCAAAACCACCTCTTTACCTTCACTTAGCGACTTATTCTTCTTCACATTAATTTTCCTGAACTCGCAAAACCTCAAAAAATTCATATATTTTGCTAACATTTTCATCTAGGATGGTTAAATCATCATCAGAATCTAAGTCTAGGAGAGTTTTATTTCCCTAATTGATTCTGTGCTCTTCCATTGCCTTTGCTGTATTCCTTAGGACAAAATCCATCAAAATTATCCATATAAATGACGATAGGGCGCAACCCTGCTTAACTCCTGATTTAATACGAAACCAGCTACTAACCTCATTTCCTACCTACCTTAAACGCAGCAATATTATGCCCATACTACATCGTGGTCACATCTATCGATAAAGAAAGCCAAATATCATGAATGACATGGCAATTTTCTTGATTTTAATGTCACACTTGTATTTAAAAAGCAAAAAATTAAAATTGCAAGAAATTAGTTTAAAGAGTTTGCTCCAACGGTAATTTGTATCCAACTGTTCTGTAATAATGCTAAGTCTTCTTAACTTTAGCCAGATTCCTTTCCCAGATAGAAAAACCACTGCTCCAAGTTTCCATCTTTTCTAGTTTAAAAAAAGTATGCCTTAAGCGTTGACTCTGATTGGTCAGTCAAGAAATTTATGCTTGAAAGTTGAACAATGTTCAACTCGAGAAATTACGAACAGCGAACGTAATTGGTGCTGTAGTCGCGCGTAGTTTTGATTTTATCGACACCTCTGACTATAATGTGGCACGGGCATTAACGTATTTGGCGCTGTAGTTGTGCGTAATTTTGATTTTATCGACACCTCTGACTATAATGTGGCACGGGCATTATTCTCGTACATAGCTCTAATCGCTTTCTTTATATGGAATCAGACAGTTCACGGTAACGAACTATAAGTAAAGAATGACACGGCTCAATAGTAATCGAAACCCTAAAAAACCAAATTTGATATTAACTATTCCGTATATGAAGGGGTCACCCCCCTCGATACCTTGCTCATTACGCTAAAGCTTGACTGTTTGTCCAAATTTTGTAAGAACGGCTCCTAAACCACAAGGGTCATTTAATTAGAATAGGATGCTTTTTTAAAATGCGCTAAAAGCTTTAGTGTAAAGAGCGAGGTATTGAGGGGGGGGGGGCCCTTAAAATACGGAATAATTTCTGTTCGTTTTGAGTTTTAATGTTGCTCCTTACTTTCAGTGAAAAAAAAATTGTTTTCTCAATTTAATACCATACAAGGATAGGACCTTCTCTAAAGACTCTTCTATCAGCTGAATCAAATGCCTGCTCACAAACAATAAAACTGAAAACTAAAAGGGTTTGACGACTCAGGCACTTCTCAATCATTAATCTAAGAGTGAAAATTTAGTCGACGCCTCCTCTTCCCTTCCTAAGACCACACTGTTCTCTTAAAAGTTAATCTACAGCATCTTTAAGTCTAAAAAAATATCATCATACTAAGTAATTTGCTTCCTAGAGAGGCTAATACCTCTATAATTACCACACACATTCTTATCACCTTTCATGGAGGGGTTCAGTTAGAGTTTTCCTAAAATCGCTAGGTACTTCCCCTTTTTCAAAAATTCAAAATCTTCAGTAATTTATTTCTACCCTCAAAACCACCAAATTTAAAAAATTCGCTTACCACATTATCAGCATGGGGGGTGGGGGCTATTATTTTTTAATTCTTTTAGTACTATCAATTATTCTTCTCACAAAATAAATTTTCCTTCACACCCGATGTCTCACGAACTTTCTCATTGTTTTCTATATCTTTTCCCGTAATTCTATCAAGGTTTAAAACAGTGAAAAATGTTCACCCCAACTCTCTTTAACTCTTTCCTTATCACTAATTATATCCCCGTTTCTCTCTTTAGCTGGGAAAAGTAGAGATTGACTATTCCCTTTCATTTTATTAACATACCAGTACAATATTTTACTACTATGCCCTCTGGCTGCATCTTCTAGATCTTGAGCAACTTTATCCATGGCCTCCGCTTGATACCTCCTTAATTCATATTTTAATATTTTCTTCACTTTCTTTACATTCCTCTTATTTTTAGGTGATCTATCATTCAAACAATTCCTGTACAAGCCCCCCCCTCTCTATTAAACATAATGGATTTTCACAAATATTCCTAGCTGCGTCTCTAACTTCATTCCCTAGGAAACCATCAGCGACGTCACAAACTATTTTCCTAAAATCATTCCATCCATCTTTTACATTGTCAAATTTTAAACTCTCCTGATTAGTATCCAACTGTTCCTGGATAGTTTCTGTGAGATTCTCATTCTAGAGCCTACCACCGTAATAGTTTACTAGAAGGTAGTTAAGCCTCCAAATTTTTAATTACCTATTAAATTTAGGCACTTAAATTAATATGATTACTTAATTAAATTATTACCTAAATTGTAGTTATATCTAATTACCCAGAACATAAATAATAGTTGTAATATGATCATTAAATAAAGGATTAATTATATTTAAGAAGAAAATTAAAAAGTTATATTGAATAATTACTTCATATTAAGCGGAAATTCAATTCAGCGGAAACCCTGGATCTTGCTATGATTTCAAATATGGATACAAAAATATCGGAGAAATCATTAAAATCTTAAACTCCAAGGACAGAACACCTCCCTCCCACCCTAAAAATCTGTTAAAGGACTCTACTTTCCACAATATCATCCTTGCATAAGAGTTGATATGCCATATCATTAGCAAATGCATCTTTGAATTGTAACCCCTGGGCCTTCCATCGTAAAAAAAAAGAAAGATAAACACTCAAGTCACATTATTATATCTTCTTTGTATACTGTCATTTAGGATTTGTTTTATCGGAAAATGGAAGTTTAAAGAGTCATGTTGATGAACTAATTAATAGAGGCAAAGTGGCCATGTCTGCAATTTTTAGAAATCCGACGATAATGGGAATTAAAAACCTAAAAATGCATAAAAGAATATTTAATACAAAAATTTTACCAGTATTAGAATATGGAGCGGAGATTTGGGGCGGAGAAGCGGCACAGAAGTTGGAGTCCCTCCAGCTCCAGTATTATAAAAGACTGTTTGGATTATATCAGACAGCTCATTCACATGTTCTGAAAGGTGATATGGGCCTGTTTTCGTTAAAACTACGTAGGTCTATTTTGATGCTTAGATTTTGGTTGAAGATCATTAGGTGTAATGAAGATAGACTAGTAAGTGCTGTTAATTATCAGATGTTGAGCTATGGTTCGAAAACGTCGTGGCCATCCCAAATTAGGTCATTACTAGAAAGTGTGGGAATGGCTTACTTACGGAATGACGGTCTTGGTTCCCCTGATCTACCAACAAATTTAGTAAGCCAGGTACGATTTATCTTAGAGGGTCAAGAAATTCAGTATTGGCAAGGGCTGGTTTTAAATTCTGCTTCATTGAATCATTATAATCAAGTTAAACCTAGTTTTGGAGAGGAAATTTATTTTAAATTCAATTTACCGGCTATGATTTTATGTCGATGGATTCAGCTTAGGGCAAATTGCCCTCCAATCCAGAGCAGGCCAATGGTGTTCCACAGGGGAATAATACATCCTGATGGTCGGTATGTGTGTCCTCTTTGTAGGGATGAGGACGAAGATTTGGACCATTTTCTCCGAAAGTGCCCGGTGCTCTCTGATTTAAGGGAAAATTACTTACATGGGATTGTTTTGCTGCTTCCAAATATCTTACAAAGTAGTAATCCAACCACAATATTTCGTATTGGTGCGTACATAGAGAAAGGGTTAAAAAGAAGGAATTGTTTTTACAATTAATTATTATTAATTATATGGAATTAAAGTTATTTTTTTGGTATTTTACCAGAAGGTATTTTTCGCTATGTATTCATGTTAATGTGTGTTTGTAATTTGCTCTGTGGTAATTTTTCTATTTTCATATTTTTTGTGTGCATATGGCTCTTGGGCTTTTTGAAATACACGATCTATCTATCTATCTATCTATTGTCATTGCTACAAAAATTTACTTTCACGTTAATTTACTTTCCAATTCACATTAATTTACTTTCACAAGGCTTTCGAAAACGTTAGGTCTTGGTGTTCATAGAGGCGATTACGAGAGGGGGGGGGGGGTGTTAAACCAAATTTAGATTACCAGAATTGATGGTTGGAAAACATCTCAGGCTAGTCATCAAGTGAAAAAACCTAGATGTGCGCCTTCTGACCCTTGGTTCATGCTTCTTCTGCTTCAACAAATGATCGCCGTAAAAATACTTAAGGTGAGCTAAGTTTCTAAATACGACTGAAAATACTTGGTCGTGATGAAGGTCACCAATTAATAAAAATGTAAGCGAGAAGAAAGATTAAAAAAAAA
Organism: Artemia sp. Qi Xiang Cuo; assembly: GCF_049724085.1. Lineage (NCBI taxonomy): Eukaryota > Metazoa > Arthropoda > Branchiopoda > Anostraca > Artemiidae > Artemia > Artemia sp. Qi Xiang Cuo. Next base: position 59,297,075 of record NC_142812.1, read on the forward strand.
TTCCAATGAAGACACATAAAAGGTGTTTCACATTATCTATGAGGGAGAGGCCGATTTTGCTTTTCTCGATTTTTTAAATAATACCAAAACGTGTTTTTTATGTATTTTTGGGACAATCGCCATCCCCTAAAAGCTTCCCCTTCCGAAATAGGTGCTCCTGAATATAATCTTAGCATATTAACAGCTATTATTTATCAGTCTTTCCCCAGCAACTCTTCACTGACAGTAAAAATAAGACGATCAAAAATAGTTAATAGTTATTCTATGGTTATAATCATAGGGAATAAAATAAAATACCTGCAAATTCATTAAAATGGTTAGCAATATCAAAGGCCATGTAGTTTGGTCCGGCATATTCAAAATCGATAAAAGACACAGCAGATCCTTGGGCATCATATAAAATGTTAGCAAGTAGCAGATCATTATGGCAGAAAACGATTGGACTCCCCAGTTTTGACAAAATTCCCTCAATTAATGAGATTTCCCTTTCCAATTCGTTTTTGGGTAATATCTTTTTCAGAAACCTATAAAATTGAGCAATAATACGGATTAAATAAAACAAATTGTTTCCTTATATTTATATAAATTGTGATTAAAAACAATTCAAAAAGTATTCACACATCACATATGGATTGCACCGGATTAACCCGTAGATGAGGAACTAGGATACAGAATGTCCTTTACTTATATTAAAAGGAATTGGAAATATGTAAAATACACATTTTAATTTACTATCCCACCCCCAATATTTGTTTCAACTCTAGCTTCTTAAGTAAACAAATTATATTTGAGTGCACTAGGGGAGGGGAGGGGGCCAAAGCGGTTATCCTTTTATTTGCTTAGTTTTTTTTTTGTCTTACAATGTCTGTACTTTTGTAACTGAATCCAAAGGAAATACATGTACATACGAACTTACATATACTCTTGACAAAACCTATTAACTACGCGCGAATGGGGGTGGGGGTAGTGGTTTCAAAATCCATATATGCTCTAAGCCAATACACTTAGGGGGGGGGGGAGTCCTCTTCCAATGCGTGGTAGTATTTGCTCCTTTTAAATTTAAGCCTGTCTTGACTTGTATCCACACAAAACATTGCTTTTTAATTTAATATGTGCACGTATTTCATCTGATTTCAAAAGATATGCAGTTATATATGAATTTAGGTATACTCTTAGCCCTGACTATAACTTGAAATCAACCATCAGTCTGATTGCAGAATAAGCCCCCTTCTATTTTTGTATCTTTCATACAATTTGTTAGTTTTCATGTTTTTATATTTCCCCTTCTCTCTCGAAATGTTTCTCATATTTCCCCTTCTCTCTCAAAATGCCCCCATATGTGTCCATGGCTTCTCAGTGGTCTCAAGTTTTTTGGACGAGATGCCAACATCCTATTTCAATATATTACCCCTGCAAATATGAAAATTGCGACAGAAGCAAAGATTGCGTCGACAGATGATACTTATTGGCATAGGTAGACTGTTGGTAAAAATTCCAACAGAAGTTTTTGACAAAAGTTCACGAGTTTGGGAAAGGAGGGCTTACTTAAGAGACCGAGTTTTGAAGCCCCAATATCCACACTTTTAAATTATTCCAGCGTTGTTGTTCATACAACTTTCCCATGAAGGAAGACGTACACAGGCTGGCCCTAGAATGTTACACATTTCTCCCCCCACATCCCCTTGAGTTCATGAAAGTTTAATAGATCCTTTTAGCACTATTTTAGAATTTTAGCACCTGCTCCTTAAACAACATACACTCGTACTTATCATTCAGTATGAATCTAGCTCCCGTACTGTGAAGATCAATATATGCAGTAAATAGCTATAGTAATTACATTTTAGTGAAAAAAAGGATTATAATTGCGCAACGTTAGGATTATAAAACTTGGAATATAAAGGATTATAAAACAGCACGTTTTTTGGATTTTCGGGGTATAGTCAAACACACCCCTTGCGAGTAAGTCTCGTTTAATGTTTAGAATTATCATTATGCTCTTGCCCGAGTAACAGCATAGTTCACACGACGGTGCTTGTTATCAGTGTTCAGTGGCGGAGTTGGATTACTTCACGGATTTTCGAAGCCCAAATTCCCCTGTTGCCGTTTCTATCACCCAAGTTTGATAATTAGCCATTATTGAGTCCTACCTGTCATGGCTATATTTTTAGCCTTGCCAGTAATTAACGGCCAAAGCGAACAGAACTTTAAGATCAGAGCGGGTAAATAAATAATTGATCTTATTTTGAGGTAGGCGAAGTCTCTTTACTTTAATTGGTATGGGTCGTAATCGCAAACGTAATCGTCCCGCTGAGGACTCAGAAAACCCGTTGAATTCTACAGCTACTAGTACCGGAAGTTCTATCAGCCAAATTACCGTGGAAACTTTATCACAGAATTTTAACAAAGTACTTGAAGCTGTCCAAGAAAATGGTAGAAAACTTGACATGGTGAACAATGAGTAAAAAACAATAGACGATCGTGTTTCCAAATAAGAGGTAACCCAGTCAGACCAGTGTTCTTAAATTGCTTTTCACGATAGTAGAATCAAAGTTCTAACACATGAGATCACATTCTCGCAAACGCAATTATTAGTTCTTGTTGATGAAGCAAAGGTCCCGGGTGATGCAGAATTGGAATTTTTGATAGGATTATTAAACTGGAAATTAAACAGAGGGGTAAAAACATAATTGTTTGGAATACAGGTTGAAAAAGTTAAAATGTTGCTGTTGCTTTGTTCCAGGATATTGTTAAAGTGGGTTTAGAACAGTCTACAGTACCACCATTCAAAGTTATTCAGTGCAAGATAGGATGCCAAAATTTTCAAAGTTGAACTGAGTGACAAGGAAACAAAAATTGGTCTATTACGCAGTGCAAAAAAGCTAAAGCATAAGAATATTGGCCCATTCAAGGAATTGTTTCTTAGTGATGATGCTACCCCTGAGTTACGTCGGGCTAGAAAAATTTTATTTAATAAGCGAGCCCAGTTACGAGATGCAGGTTTTGATGCATGGGTTTCTAAATCTATCCCACCTTGTGTTCAATTCAAACGCCCTGATGGATTGATCGCTAAGTATTTTAAGAATGATGTAATTACTGAACTTGTTAGACCGGTTATTAGCTATGCCTATCGAGAGCGTAGTCAAAGAGGACGATTCGGAAAACAGAAGTGAATGTTTTGCTTGTATGTAGTTAATCAAGAAAAAATATATTTGTTTTTATAGTTTGTAATGTAAAGTTAAGTAATTTGAATTAGCTGTTAGAGTTTAGATTGGATACCCTCGTGTGTGATTGTATTGTGCTCTTTGGTGATTAATAATGATTGTTTTCTTCGTTTGGCTTTATTTAGAATTTATGCCTTATTTATTTTTGTGTTTTTTCTTTTCATTTTTTCTTTTGATTATTTTTGTTTCATTTTTTGTTGTGAGAATTGAGAGATTATCTTTAATTGTGATTGATACATGCCCTATTCGTCACCACAGGCCATTTGGATCTTTAACAGATAGTGGTTAGAGATCTTGTTCTACCCCTGGGGGCTCGTAGTATAATTGATTTGGAAAATAAGAAGGTAAATTTTTATAATTATTTTAATGAATGTATTAATAAAAATTTGGACTTTGTGGTTCCAGCTTTTGACCCCCCCCTGAGGATTCTAAATTTGTTTTTAGTTATGATTTTCAGGATTTTGAGTGTCGGCGTGATGTATCCGGAGATTTTGGGATTTTTAATTTCAATTGCCAGTGCCTTAATACGACATTTGATTTTTTTTTGCAAATTTGGCTAGATTTCATCTTTTCATTGTGTTTGCTTTGAAGGAGAACTGGTCGACGGACAACAATTATTCTCTTTTAGATATGCTTGGCTAGACTTTGTTTTATCGGAACCGGGAGTTACGTCAACAAGGGAGTCTTGCGGCCTATGCTCGTGAAGATCTCCATGTGAGAGCCCGAGAAGATCTAAGTGAATACAAGGAAATGGTGTGTGAAACACTAAAATTACAAGCCAAATTGAATAATGTTGATACATATTTAGTAATTGTATACAGGCCTCCTTCTGGTTCTATTCGAGAATTTTTTGAGAATTTTCATGAACAGCTGGCAAAAGTACAAATTAGTAATAATTAGTAATAATTAGTCATTATTAATAAATTAGTAATTAGTAACTAAATAATTAGTAACTAAATAAATTAGTAATTAGTTTCGTTCTAGGTGACTTCAATATTAACATGCTGGATATGGAGTCTTTAGTGACTTCTCAGTTATTAAATTTGTGTATGTCTTATGGTCTGTTCCCGACGATGAACATCCCAACTAGAGTTTCTAGGACGTCTGCAAAGCTTTTGGATAATATTTTTTCCAATGCACCTTTTAGATCACCAGGAGTTCTTGTAAATGTGGAACCTGTCCACTTTGGTGTTTTTGCAGAATTTGAGGTATCTATCCCTAAGCGAGAAACTCCTGAACGGAGTAAAGGAGTTGTAGTTTTTGATCGTAGTGCCCTATTGACACTAAAAAATAATATGGATCATATTGATTGGGTATCTCTGTTTGGAAATGAGAGTGATGTAAATACTAAATTTTCACTCTTTTGTAGTAAGCCTTTAGAAATGGCTAAGTAAGTGGGAGTAGAGAAGAATGCAAATGGTCGAAAACATTTTGGGAGCAAACCATGTATAATGTATGACCTTTTTTAAAAAATAAATTAAAGAGATAGACTCTTTAAGTCACAAGCTTTAAAACCTATGGATGAGAATAAAGAGCGATACTGTGCCTTTTGGAATTGTTTGAGTAATTTCCTCTGTGAGGCTAAACAAAAATATTTTAATATGAAGTTTACGGATGTTGAAGGTAACCCGTTGAAAACTTGGCAAATAATCTGTAATGTTATAGGTCAGCGGTCTAATATTTTACCAACTGAAGTGACTGTTAGTGAGGTTATAATTGCAGATTGTACTGGGATATGTAATGAGTTTCTAAGTAATTTTTCTTCAATAGGCCTACAAATAGCTGAGATGATTTCCTCGTCTCCACAAGACCCACCTTTTGGATCTTCTCTACCATCTCCTGCAAATGTATCACTACATCTAAAGATGATTACATTAGATGAGTTAAGGGATATCATCTATAGTAAGAAAAATAGTTCGTCCGGTAGTGACCTAGTGAGCCTAAAAATTCCAAAATGCATTTTCCCTTGTATATCTGGTGTTTTGATATCACTGATTAATGATTGCTTCCGTCAAGGAAAGTTTCCAGATTGTTTAGAAAAAACAAGAGTGACACCGGTTTAAAAAGGTGGTGATAGAAATGATTTGGATAATTATCGCCCAATATCAGTCTTGCCAGTTATTTCTCGTCTTATTGAAAAATGTTTTAGTAATCGGTTGACCCATTTTTTAGAGAAGTTTAATTTGTTGAATAATAATCAGTTTGGTTTCAGAAAATATAGGAATACAGAGGATGCATTGATATTTTTGACTAGTATAATTAATATAGCTTTAGATGAAGGATTTGAGGTTGGTACAGTGTTTCTTGACCTACAGAAGGCTTTTGATACAGTTGACCATGGCCTACTCCTGGAAAAATGCGAGGTCTATGGGATCCGAGGTAAAGCTCTTGACCTTATACGGAGTTTCTTTAGTAACCGATACCAGTTTGTAGAAATGACTTGTATACAATCAGGGTCCCGCCCAGTGACTAGTGGTGTCCCGCAGGGGTCAGTTCTTGGTCCGATTCTTTTTTTATTGTATATTAAGGATATGCCTAATTGTATCACAAGTTGTTGTTTTAATCTTAGTGATATGGCCAAAAATCCCAGAAATGAGACGGTATCATTATTTGCTGATGACACAGTTGCTGTTAGTACCGCGAAGACAGAAGAATTCTTCAGACATCGATGAAAGATGCTATTGAAAGGTTATATTCCTGGTTAAGGGTAAATAGGTTAAAGATTAATCTGGGTAAGACTAATTTTGTTATTTTTTCCCGTTCACCAGATTTTTATCCATGGATTCAGGATATTGTAACGCAGTATGGAGCTTTAAAGCGGGTGTTTTCTTATAAGTACCTGGGGGTTTATATTGATGACGTTTTATCATTCAAGCGCCATGTACAGTATGTTTGTAAAACTGTGTCTCGTGACCTGGGTATAATGAGAAACTTAAGGAATTTTTCCCTCCTTTTTTTTATGCGCCTTCTTTATTATTCCCTTATCCATCCATATATATTGTATTGTAGTAGAGTTTGGCTTGGAACATTTCCTGCTATTGTTTGGTCAGTACCAGTTCTACAAAACAACGCTGTTCAGCTGTTAGATGGCCTACAACCCCGGGATTCGGTACGAAACGCGTATAAGCGTGTAAAGATACTACCAGCTTCCGGATTACGGGAGTTGTATACACTTCTATTCATTTTTAGGATTCAGAAGGGTATAAACCTCCCGTGTTTTGATAGCTTAGCAAACCTGAGATCTTCCGTCCATGATTATGATACTAGGTCATCTGTAGAGATTAATATTCCGCTGGTTGTTTCGGCCCGATCAATGTTTTCTTTGCATCACAGGGGGATCAGAAGTTGGAACCATCTTGATCAAAATATAAAAATATAGGTGATATTTCTTTATACTTAATAACTGCAATTATATATCTAATTAATTTTTATATATGAAGTCTTGTGTTCGAAGGGTCATTTATTAAACGTTTGGTAAGTACCAGATCAGCATAGAAGGTCAATAATTTCTTTTTTTTGGAATCAGTGAATTTTTTCGGTCTCGCATTTTTCATTAAAACTGAACTTCCGATCTTCCTAATTTTTTAAACATCTACATGGTTCTGCAAATTTCCACTTAAGAAATTCAAATGATCAAATTTAATTCTCACTGTCCTTGATATTTTAAGAAGAAAATCTTTAAAAGTATCTCTAAGAAAAAACAAAAAACGTCACGCTGTATTGCAGTTTTTTCTAAAAGAGGGCAACATAATTCAGATTGAAACTGTTGCTATTTTTAATTTAAAATTTTCTTAGTAACAATGTAACACCAACCACCTGTGTTATTATCATTAATAAATGATAGAAAATAAAACAAGCCAGCCTTGAATTTTACATAGCACTTATTTCGCCATAAATGGCTATTTATTATGGCTATTTTTATATTATGGCTATATTTATTATGGCCATAAATGGCTATTACCATAAATGGCTTCAAAAGTCTACTGACAAAAAAACAATACCTTTCCTGTTGCTCTTCTTGCAAAAATTTAGATGGCTTCAAACTCAAAAACAGCCGCATTTTGTCCCATAAAATTGATGTTCCTTCATTAAGTTTCAGTGGCACTGTATGAAATTTCGCAAGTTTTTCTGCTACATGAGGGTAAACATTTTCACTTCTACAGGAGGCAGTATCGAGGACTTTGCCTTTAACGTATTCATATGCTAGTCCATTTTTGAAAATTGCGTACAGTTTCGATCCACAACCAGCCTCATATAACCTCTGAAAATATAAAGTGAGTAAAGATAAACCACGGCTACCAGCTCAGACATGGAATTCGTTATAGCAAGTCTTCGACACGATGGTATTGATACAGATATATTATTGTCTATTTGTGCTGGCGACTTACTATAAACCCGTTTCTGGAATAACGTTCCATACGTTTTAACACGAAATGAAATCCTTACCATTCGTTTTTTAAAGTAGCTTTAAGTGATAAATCTGATGAAAGATAAGGTCAATCTTGCTGTGCAGATTTTTGGACTACCGTTAAGTTATCCAGGCTAAATTTGATCCTTCAAAATAAAAGGTAATTTAATTGACCAACCACCAACTTCAAACAATCTCTAAAAAAAGACAAAGAGCATAGACAATATCTCGTGCTGAGGCTACGAGTTAACCCGTGAACTTCTTTAGAGAGAGACTAAGCTCTTTGACACGACGAATTCAATATTTTATCCTCTATTTGTGCAGACGGCTAACTTAGAATCCGTTTCTGAAATGAATCCGTTTTTGAATGTTTTAATGTGAAAAACGTCCCTGACACTAGTTTTTAAAGTTACCTAAAATGATGAATCTGATGAAAATACGGTTACGCTTACTGTTTAGATTTTTAGACTAGCAGTACGGTATCAAAGCTAAATTTGATTCTCCAAAAAGAAAAAGATTTATTTCCTTGAAATTAAGCATTTTCTGCTGTATTCCTTAATTTAAATGAATTAAGTACACACGTAGCCTACACGTGTTAGCACGTATTATTATACATGCAATAACAAGTATAACAAGCAATAACATGCAAAAACAAGTGATATACGTAATGTATATCACTTGGATACACACTATAAGATCCAGTGACAAAATTTAAATTCTTAAGATGCAAGGATTGCAAGGAATGAGGTGAATTGAATTGGTTTTTACGGTTAATTTTGTTTTGGATTTTATAAAGCTGATTCAGCAAAGAGAAATTTTTTCTTAGAGATGAGAGAGAATTGATTTATTAAAAAAAAAACAGGAATAAAATACGTAAGAAATGGCTAGCTGTTCAGCTCTAAATGGCTAGTACGGCCAAGATAAGCCATAAGTTCCTCATGAAACAACCAGAAGACAACACCCCCTCCCAATATATGCATATATATATATATATATATATATATATATATATATATATATATATATATATATATATATATATATATATATCAGTTTGTTTTTATATATATATATATATATATATATGTATAGGGGGGTACGCGGCCGGCCAACAAAAACAAACTGAAACAACCCTTTAACTATATGACTGGGAATTGCCTTTGTATTTTAGCTACAGTTTACTTAGTACCGGTAACTGAGAAGGGGTACCTAAAATGTTTTTTGGGTAAAAAGGGGTACAGTGTCTAAATAAATTTGAGAACCACCGTATTGATGTAAAAAAAAAGTTAACATGGACAAACACATCTAGAGTTATATAATAGTTAAAATCCTACTAAACTTGGCATATACATAAGCTATAGTCACTAGGGCCATAGCCAGGGTTGCCAACTGGACAAATTTTATGTCAAAATGACAAATTCGCACGTGCCGGCAGACAATGACAAAAAAAGGACAAAAAAGGACACATTTTGTAAATTTATAACATAAAACGAAGCATTTCAAAACTGAATATATATTTTGGTAAAATAACATAACATTTTTCACCAAAATAGTGTTTTTTTCTTGATATTCTTTTTTCAGCATCCAGGTTTTTCCAGAGATGCCGTAAGTAAAGGATTTACATGTTTTTTATGAGTTCTGTGCCATCACACTAAGTCATTCTAAAATAATTTTTATACGTATTATTTCGTTTTCATTATAATTGATATTAAGTGGCCGCTTTGAAAGAGATTTAAGAAGCGTCTTTAGGTCAATAGTACAACTGGTAAAAAAAATAACCTCTAGTTTTTGAGACTTCAACATGAACACCTTTTTGGATGCTCAGGTGATACATTCATGGACGAAAAAGTTGGCAACTCTGCTCGCACGCAACATGCGGCTCTGTCGTCGTTAAAGTGAAGCTCTTGAGAAACTTCCCGTCATGTTGATTATGTTAAAACTTCACGACATGATAGAACTTCTCTTCACAAACTCATCAACATGAATAATTTGAAATCTGAGGTACTCTACATAATTTTTATCCAGATTGTTATCCTAACGTAAATTAAAGTTTTTGGTTTATTTCCAAATTGGCGTACGATCTTTGAGCAATATCGCTACGTTAGTCTTGTGTACATCACACCTTACCTTGTTATCAAACTACTTATGAGAGAATTTGTGCTTGTAATTAGCATGGCAACAATTGAGATAAAATAGCTCAAGGATAAAGTTTGAGAATCATATTTGAACTGTCAGGTATAGTGCAGCAAGATATTCTATCAAACTTCATTGATTGCTAACAATTTGGTGTCAATTCAAAGATATGTGGAATTGTGTTTAACCTTGTGAAGTTTGTTTTACAAATGGTTGTGAGCTGTTGAACATGAATTTAAATGATTCTCATAAATTTTCTCGCCTGCTCTTGATCCGATGGGCTGGAAAAGATAAGGGAAAAAATAACGTGTTATAGCGACCACACCAAAGAATTGAAGTTAGGTTAATCCTTTTGAAATATACCAAAATAAGACGAATCTGTAATACTTTAGCGACAAAATTATGGAAACTACATCACAGCGTTATGGAAAGCAGGCCACCCAGAACGCATTATATTAAATACCTAACCTTACCAACTATGTATATGAAATATTTAATTAAAATATAACTGCATAGTTACCGTTTATCTAGCTCAGGCTAAGCTGATTCTCTTCGAGTGAACCCAGAACACCAGTTTCATTACAGATCAAGAACAAAGTGTGGTCGCTAAAACAAGTAAGTACCAAAATCATTTTTTGACAAGTATCGGGTTGTACTTGTTGATACCTGGTTAGATATTCTTAAATACAAGTTATGGTTAAAAAGTGATACATACGTTATTATGTATAGTTCTATACACACTAACTGTGGCTCTTCAAGGAATCGTTTACAGTCATGAAACACTTATTCGCTCTTTGGACTAAAAGGTTGCCAATTACTGGAATAGATGATATAGAAAAAAAAATCAGAACTTTACCAAAAACTACTTGAAAACGAAAATAACAAAAACTGATCTGATATGGAGAGCGATTAACGACCATAAATAGCATAAAATATTTCAATCATTTTATCATGAATCATTTTATTAATTACTAAAATTTTATTACAAACGTAAAAAAGTTATTCAGCCCAAGAAGGCCGAATTTCCTTATTCTAGAAGGCCGAATTTCAATTTCTTTAATGTAACTTCAGAAGTTTGTCACACAGTTTCGCATAACAATACATTAGACACAAGTCTAAAATTCGGACCAATTTTTGGAACCCTGTTACGCGAAAAGAAAAATCCAAGCGTAATAAGGATGCTAATAGTCAAAATACAGCAAGACACATAACAGTATGTCAGACACCTTTCTCTGAAAAATATTTTCTGATAATCTTCTAAAATGTTGGCATATCTATTATCATTACCTTTAATGTAAAAATTAGCTTTAATGTAGTATATAATACGTTAAATCGTAAAAATGCCAGTTTTTCTTCTGATGGATGCCAAAAAAGAGGAGGTTAGAACCGAAGAATTGTTTTGGTACCCGTATTACAAGAATCCATGGGCAGGAGCCCTTAAGGCTTACCTTGGAGGTAATTTCTCAAAAAATTAGGTTTATTGAGTATTTTCGGGTATAATCGTGTATTTTCTTAGAATGTTGAAATAAAATCAAACAGGGTTTGGAGAAACTTAGCTCATTTTTTAGACCTTACTCGCACGATATATCTTAAGGATGGTCTGCTTTTGGTTTAAGATCCTTTTATCTTACACACGCCTAATAGGAGACCTTAAGTACCAGGAATAGGAAAATGAAAACATATTTTACCCTCTGAACACATCTTGAGTCTATTCATACCTGAAAGCCGTGATTTTCTTTTCTCCCCACAAAATGTGGAGAGTGCCACAGTACCCAATTGATGCATCTGATTGGCATAGCAACTTCAGACGGTCAATTGCGGTTGACAAATCATAGTTGCAGCGATAGCTGCAACCTAGTAAAGAACTAATCACGGCCCATAGTAACCAAAAATTAAAAAACGCGTAACAAAAACTGGCTAGCGAGAAAAAAGTAAAAGTTTTTTACAAAACAAAAACTTATGGGAATTTCGAAAAATAGCCCGAAACACTTCAAAAATGGCGCCAGATCAAAAGAAAAAGGATGCAATTGCCGAAAACCCATTAGGTCTACATGCCGAAAACCGATTAGGCCTACAGGAAACTTATAGCCCCCTGGCTAGAACAACAAGGGAAATCTTTTTTGCATAGGTAGCACTGGTGTGTACGCTTTTTTATTCTTTTTTTTCTTCTTTGCTAGTGGGGCATTGGAACATCAAAGAGAGCAATTTAAGGGCTCATTTGAAAGGGAATTGCTATATCTAGTGTCTTTTGTAATTAAACAAACATAACATTTAAAATAGAATTCAATTTTGACAAATACTGTATTTTCATATGCATGATGATGTCATATAGGGGGTGATGTCATATTTTACCAAAATAAAGCTGGGCCATTCCTCAGCTTGGGAATGTCAAAACACTGATAAAGTGAGTATAGATGGCATATTTGGGTCTTAGCTTTAAGCATAAAATTTATGTTTTAACTTTAAATCATTGTCTCAGTTGAAGTCTATTGATTAAAACCCAGTGAACGTATAATGGTGACTAAGTAAAACCTGCTAGGGACGTGCTTATTGTTACAGCACAAGTAGCATCCTATTAAAAGTAAATACACCCCACAGTAGCCCAAATTTATTATTAAAATTCATACCAATGTAGGAGGTTGAAGAGTCTATCTCGCAAACCTGAAGAATCGCGAACAAACTTTCCTTTTTTTTGACTTAGAAAAATCTTCCAAGGGAAGAGGGACAATATAGGGAATGTGAGTAAGGGCGAATGAATTTAAACCAACAAGGAAATGTTCATGGAAACTCAACTTTGAGGTAACTGCGGTAACTCCCGCTCATCTGGAAGATCCACAAAATGCCTCCCAGAAACAGAAGTCAGACCAATTCAGTGTCGGGAATCCAGCGTCTTGCAGGTGAAGCAACAAAAGCACTGGTTCCGTTGACACCGTTTCAGCTACGTGCAGATGATAGATACATCCGGTAGTACATGTCATGAACAACGCAGACAACTAACATGATGATAAGACAACCAAATGCTGCCCTCAACCATCGCGTCGGTACGCGCTACCCGAGGCAATGATCCCCAAAGTAGCTCGAACTTCAAAAGTGTTTCTGTTTTCAACCCCCGGAGGATTTCACGCAATGCTTAACTCTCTTCAGAGTTCTTTTCAATTTTTCCTCAAAGCAATTGTCTTCTATTAGTCTCAGGCTCGTATTTAGCCTCGAGGAAGTTTACTACCTGATTAGCGCTTCATTCTGAACCAACACGACTCTAGTGGGACCTCAGAATTGTGAGCGCTCCATCTGGGCAATCGGGCCCCATTATTGAAGACCTTAGACTGGACAAAAGACGGTCTTAAGAGGTTCCCAAACACCACATCGGCTGAAATTGCCTCTCGAAGGGTTCTGTTCTTCCTTGGTGCTGAGCCTCTCCCTCCTTCAATCACCGCTACTAAGTAGTTCCTTGTTAATAATACTAGCAGGCCCCTTGGAGTGAGCTCAACATTAAACATACCAATATTTGTATTTTATATAATACAAATATTGTATTATAAATACAATATAATTATATATTGTATAATAAATAAAATAAAAATTATATAGTAATCTATTCCTGTGCAAAAAGCTATCAGTCAAGTGTTGTCGTTGAGAAAAAATGGATTCATCCTCATTGTGGTTTTTACTTTACCGGCCTTGATGATTACACTCCTGTCGTTGGCTGCCCCAAGGATCAAAGTACAATTTTCCACCCACAGTGCAAGAAAAGACACTTATTCTCTTTCTCTCTCCAAAAAGGAATAATAGTCCCCAGGGATAGCCGCCCAAAAAGGAGCATGTCAGCTATTACCTGCTTGGGTGACATGCAAAGGGGTGGCCCACAAGAGTCATAGCCTTGGGTATCATAAACATGACGTGATCACTTGCACTTTTTGTAGTTGGTATCTGGGATTACTGGGCCAAAATTGACATTTAAAAAAGTAACTACAAACAGAACGATAACGCGCTAAAATCAGCACATAAATGATTTTTACTAATCACGTCTAAATCAATGGACTTGGATTTCGAACAGAGAAAGACCTGATGCACTGCTCTAATGTCCTGTTACGATTCTTCTCATCGGTTGAAATTCAATAGCAAGCTAGAATTATTAAATTGTGTTCAAAAGCACCTGTTAAAACCTATTGCAACTGCCTATTTACTTATTGTTCTCGGAGCTAAATAGGCTGCAATTTGTCCTTTAACAGGTAGCAAATTCTTGGAATGTTTATTAATATTTTTGGTTGGTCCTGCAGTGCCGCATTGCGTTTGATCTAAGCTTGGTAGTACGAAACCCGGAGTCCAGTTGCTCAGCTGCAGCTCAGCTGGAGCTCAGCTGCAGCAACGCATTACAGGGCTCAAAATTTGATTTTGTAATGAGAATACGAGAAACGTTTCGATACTAACCCGATTAATAAGAAGAATAATACGAACATTTTTGGTTTGTTTCAAAGGTTCTAAAAAAAAAATAACTAAATAACTAAAAATAAAAAAATAACTAAAAAGGTTCTAAAAATTGAAAAATAAAAAAGAGGTTAAAAAAAAAATAACTGTTTTTGTAAGAAAAATCGACTTATCCAAGATCATCATTTTCTCATTAGCCTTTGGTGAATATTACGAGTTTTAAAGTAGACCCCTGTTTAAATGGCTAAATTTCTTTCACAGAAACGGTGAACAGAAATGACGCATCAAGTTCCTATATAAACTAGACAAATGGTAAATATGATAAAACACAACTGTATGTTTGAGGCCAGAATTTCAAAAACGTATTCCAGAGATCAATTACTATCAAATATTTGCGTAACAAGACAATACTTGTATGAATAATCGAGCTTTAGTGATTATCAAACACAGAAAAAGCCTTTGGCTTTTCTTGGCCGGGACCTAGTAAAGAATTAATCAAGCAGCAGAGTTACTCAAATATGACAGAGAGCAACTTTTCATATCATAAGTGTATTATATAATCTCTCGTCAAAGATACGTGTGTTAGATTCATCTTACATATGGCGATGCAGCTGTAATAAAAAATTGCGTTTTATTTTAATATTACCTTTTGTTACTTAAAAAAGACAATAGATATAGCAATTTCCTTCAAATATGAGGCCTTTTACATCTCTTTTTGAGGTTTTAGAACTCCCCAGGCGGCGAAGAAATAAATGAAACACATTACTTTTAGCGAAGAAATAAGAAGCATGTGAAAAACTGATTTTCCTTGTTGCTCAAGACGGAGGACTGTAATTCTCCTAAATGGGGTTTTCAGGTATGGTGATTCCAATGGTGTAGTTTTTATTTCGATCTGACACCATTTTTAAGGGTTTGGAATCTGTTTTTCGAAATAGTTTTATAGACCCCACTCGAGAGTGCTCTTTCTAGAATCCAGCCTATACAGTAGTTAAACAAAACAGGGGACTATATGCACTTCTGTTTTACATCACTTTCAACATTGAAGGGCTCTGTTTCTTCGTCCAACACTCTTACTGTCGATTTGCAATGCTCGTAGTAGGCCTTCAACAGCTCTATGAATTCAATCAGCATACAATCTTCCAACATGATTCGTCAAAGATTTTTGCGGGTTACAGAGTCGAAAGCAGCCACAAAATCAAGGAACATATTAATTATGGGGAGATTGTAGCGTTAGTCCTGTTGGGGAATCAGGCGAAGAGCTGGTCAGTGAATCCTCTCCCTCTTCAAAATCCGCATTGATTTTCATTGCACTGTACTACCCCTGAGGGTGTTCTTATCACCCCTCAGGACAAGATTTTCATTTAATATGACGTAAAAACTGTTCAGTGCATAGATAGAGTAATATAAATTCCAATAAATAAATAAAATTAAAAATACTACTTTTTCAACATCATATGCATCCCCATAAGCAAGGTTTTTTGGTAGGAGGGAGGGGGGTATTTGACTACGGAGAAAGAATTTCTGGTCATCATAGTAATAATAAATGTGATTTTCTTTTGCAATTTCCCACAATTAAGGTTGAACAACAAAGTCAATCAATTTCTTTTTTTGTATAGCCTTGTTTATATGCCTTCCAACGTGGAATTCCTATATAAAAGGGTAAAATGACTAACCTGTATATTACGGATTTCCAACTGTCTATCTATCATTAAACTTGTACCTGATCCATAAACACGAATTAGTATCATATCCTCTTTCGTCATATCATATTTGTCATATATTCCCAGTAATTTATTTGTGATGCCATTTTTAAATACCTAAAAAATTAATTAGCAAATGAAATAGACTAGTCTAGAGAGAGAGAGAGAGAGAGAGATAGAGAAAGAGAGAGAGAGAGAGAGAGAGAGAGAGAGAGAATTTCGTTGTATTTCCTATCAAGAGCCTCAATCACAGACAAAAAGTCTATAATACAGATGTCCAACTGATCAATTATCAATTTTTTCAGTAACCAATAAATTCAGTGCTCTTCCTTTGTGCCTTTCTCCTTTCAAAAAAGTTTTGTGCACATTGCTAGCTCGTACTGAACAACTAACCTTCACGAAAGAAATTGAAGAGAATTATACCTGACCTGCACCCGGCTGTAGCAAAACAATACAGGGTCAAAACAGGGACCTTAGCGGTCAAGAAGCGTCGTTAATCCAATTACTTTCTTACTAGTCAGACAATTATTACAACACTAGGCTTACCAATTACACTAATTTTGCCTTATTTTTATAGTAAAAAAAGCCAAGCATTAGATGGCGTTGATGTTTTTACAGTAGTGCCGGATTCCACTCTTATAAGCTACCCATACTCTTAAATCTGACCTGTCTAAACCTATTTTTGTAGCTAGTTCAATATTAATTAGCAACCTCTAAAATGCTCTCACCAAGAATAATAATGTAAATCATAAGTATCTTATGTAAATCATAAGTATCTTACTTATGATTTGCTTATGTAAATCATAAGTAAATCAATAATGTAAATCATATATGAAAATGAAAATATTACCTATACCTTTACATTAACATTTTCCAGTTTCCAGTCTGGCCTTAGAGAATGTACTATGTGCAGTGAACCAGGTATTAAGTCATGTTCTTCTATTTTGAAACTGAGCTCTTTGACATTCATTGCCACCTTACTCTGTAAATTAGAGAAATGATTTAAAACAATAAATATGGTAAAACCTTAGCAGGTATATTTAGAGGAGGGGAGGCTTGGGTGGAGCGAAAATGAAAATTTTCTTCCACAGAGTATGATGCAGGCAGCCAGTTGACTTTACTGTCAATTTATAATTAAATCTAAGATTCAGTTTTAACAATAATAATTACCAACGGGTAAAAAGGTGAATTTTAATGTGAGAGTTTGTCTTCATTTTATCCACAAAATAAAATTCTCGTGATTAAATATTTTTAGAGATTTGAAATCAATATTTCTAAAGTAGCCTATTTTCTTTTTTGTCTCCAGAATTTCAATTCTTTCAATAGTTTCCCAATTCATTTCTTCATGCCTATATGGATACCCCTGTTTCATGAGACTAGTACTAAGCTTGGGGCTTATTGGGACTGAGCTGGGTCATCCTCATCAAAGAGTCATAAATTCAGATGTAGGAGTAAGAAGATCCTAAAATGTACAGCGTACAGGAGACACAAGTATGCAGATACTTCCCATCAGTTACAAAACTTCTCCCAGTAATTGGCTAAATTGCAAGGTGCAGCAGAAAACCATTATGGGATCTAGACCTATACAACAGCCTCTGCAAGATGTTAGAAAGGAGTGGATTGCTACCACCCCTCATTCAACTAAGAACTTAGACATACATCTCTCTTGAAAATCATAAAAAAGTCAATATAATACGAACTTTTACTATTACATCCATGGTTAGCAATAAACAACCTAGTTTGAGTTACGGTGATAATAAGGATACACAATTTTGCACACCACCACACCTAGTGCAACAGACAACCCTGGGCCTAGGACAATCCCACTTAGGGCAAAGATCCACATGGCTGTTCCATCCTAACAACAAAACCCTAAAACTTTAGCATTACGAAAAGGCATTTGATTCAGCTGATGAAAGAGCTTTAGTAAAGATCCTATCCTTGTATGGTATACCAGATAAGTGCAATATGGTGATTAGTGCTCTATATACGAGAACAATTGCTGTGGTTGAGGTTGGAAGTGAGGTTAACAGCTGGTATTGGAATCAGGAGTTAATCTTAGCGCTGCCTAAGTAAAGAACGTTGTTGGCACAATGTATTATTTTTTCCCCCTTTAGACCAGGGCACTTCGTATCGAAGGAGTTGTTGTAGAAACTTCAAAAAGGGCTCATTCGATTGGAAAATGAAATGGCTAGTACCCTTTTTAATAGTCGAAAATGATTGGAAGGAAACTAACACCCCTTCCACGCCAAACATTCTGGTATACATCCTATCCTTGTATGGTATACCAGATAAGTACAATATGGTGATTAGTTCTATATACGAGAACAATTGCTGTGGTTGAGGTTGGAAGTGAGGTTAACAGCTGGTATTGTATTGAATCAGGAGTTAATCTAGGTTGTGTTCCAGCACCATTTATATGGATCAATCAACAGGACTTTGTCCTAAGGAACATAGCAAAGATTAAGAGACCCATTGGAATCAAATGGGAAGGCAAAACCCCCCTAGATTTAGATTATGCAGATGATTTTCGTGTCCTAGATAAAAATGTTTGCAAAATGGATGAATTTTTGGAGAATTTAAGAATTCAATGTGCAACAATATGTTAGAAAGTTAATATTACTACGAAGTTGCTTAAAATAGGAATACATAAAGGTGAAGAGATGATGTTGGGTAAAAACGAGATTGATCAACTGGAATGCTTCACTAAACTGGGTAGTATCATAGGCAGCGCAATAGCGCTGTCTCAGTAAAGAACGTTGTTGGCACAATGAGTCATTTTTTCCCCTTTAGACCAGGGCACTTCGTATCGAAGGAGTTGTTGTAGAAACTTCAAAAAGGGCTCATTCGATTGGAAAATGAAATGGCTAGTACCCTTTTTAATAGTCGAAAATGATTGGAAGGAAACTAATACCCCTTCCACGCCAAACATTTCCCCAAACATATCCAATCAAAATATAAGGTTTTTATAGAAAGCTTTGTCGTATTAACTTCAAAAATGACTCATTCGATTGGAAATTAAATGGCTAGTGCTCTTTTTAATAGTCGAAAGTGATTGGAGGGCAACTAAACCCCCCTCTCACGCCCACCTTTTCCCCAAACACATCCAATAAAAATTTTGAGATAGCCATTTTAAAAATTTTGAGATAGCCATTTTTTTCAATGTAGTTAAAAGTTCTGGAAATTAGGTCTTTGAGGATGACAAGACCCCTACAGCCCTCAGGGCAAAGATTGAAAGTTATACCCTGGGGGCATATAAGGTTTTTATAGAAAGCGTTGTCGCAGAAACTTCAAAAAGGGCTAATTCAATTGGAAATTGAAAGGTCTAATACTCTTTGTAATAGTCGAAAGTGATTGAAGGGCAACTAACACCCTTTCCACGCCCACCATTTCCTAAAACACATCCAATCAATTTTGAGATAGCCATTTTGTTCAACTTAGTTGAAAGTTCTGGAAATCATATCTTTTGACCAGGACACTCCCCCCACAGTCTTCAGGGCAAGGGTTATAAGCTATGCACTGGGGACACATAAAGTTTTTATTGAAAGCTTTGTCGGAGAAACTTGAAAAAGGGCTCATTCGATTGGAAATTCAAAAGGCTAGTGCCCTTTTTAATAGTCGAAAGTGATTGGAGGGCAATTAACTTCAATTTACACCCATCTTTTCCCCAAACACATCCAATCCAAATTTTGTTCAACGTAATTGAAAGTTTTGAAAATTAGGTCTTTAAAGATGACAACCCTCCCCCATAGCCCTCCGGGCAAGGGTTGTAAGTTATGCCCTGGGGGCATATAAAGTTTTTATAGAAAGTGTTGTCATAGGAACTTCAAAAAGGGCTCATTCGATTGGAAGTTGAAATGGCTAATGCCCTGTTTAATAGTTGAAAGTGATTGGAGGGCAACTAACCCCGTCTCACGCCCACCATTTTCCCACAAATATAATTAAAATTTTAAGATAACCATTTTTTTTCAATGTAGCTGAAAGTTTTGGAACTTATGTCTTTGAGGATGACAACCCACCCACAGCCTTCGGGGCAAGGGTTGTCAGTTATGCCCTGGGGGTGTATAAGGTTTTTATAGAAAGCGATGTTGTAGAAACTCCAAAAAGGGCTCATTCGATTGAAAATTGAAAGGGTTAGTCCCATTTTTATTATTCGAAAGTGAATGGAGAGCAACTAACCCCCTTCTCACGCCCACCATTTCCCCAAATACATTCAATCAAAGTTTAGAGATAGCCATTTTGGACAAAATAGTCGAAACTTCTGGAAATTATGTATTTGAGGATGACTTACCCCCCAAAACACCCAAGGCAAAGGTTGTAAGTTATGCCCTGGGGCAAATAAGGTTTTGATAGATAGCGTTGTTGTAGAAACTTCAAAAGGGGCTCATTCAATTGGAAATTGAGAGGGCTAGTGCCCTTTTTAATAGTTGAAAGTGACTGGAGAGTAACTAACCCCCCTCGTACGCCCACCATTTCCCCAAACACATCCAATCAAAATTTTCAGAGAGCCATTTTGTTCAACGTAGTTAAAAGTTCTGGAAATTAGGTCTTTGAGGATGACACTCCCCCCAGATCCCCCAGGGATAAGGTTGTAAGTTATGCCCTTGGGGCATATAAGGTTTTTATTGAAAGTTTTGTCGTAGAAACTTGAAAAAAAGGCTCATTTGTTTGGAAATTCAAAGGGCTAGTGCCCTTTTTGTGCCCAGCTTTTCCCCAAACACATCCAATCCCAATTTTGAGTTTGCCATTTTGTTTTACGTTGTTGAAATTTCTAGAAATTAGGTCTTTGAGGATTACAATCCCCCCCCCCCCTACAGCCCTCAATGCAAGAGTTGTAAGTTAAGCCCGGGGGGCATATAAGGTTTTTATTGTAAAAGTTTTCGTAGAAACTTCAAAAAGGGCTCATTCGATTGGAAACTGAAATGGCTAGTGCCCTTTTTAATAGTCAAAAGTGATTGCATATAAGGCATATAAGGTTTTTATAGAAAGCGTTGTAGTAGAACTTCAAAAAGGGCTCATTCGATTGGAAACTGGAATGGCTAGTGCCCTTTTTAATGGTTTAAAATAATTAGAGGGCAACTAACCTCCTCTTATGTTACTCATTTCCCCAAAAACGCGCAATAAAAATTTTTAGATAGAACCATTTTTTAACGTAGTTGAAAGTTCTAGATAGTATGTCTTTGAGGATGACAACCCCCTCCCCCCCACAGCCCTCAGGGAAAGGGTTGTCAGTTATGCCCTGGGGGCATATAAGGTTTTTATAGAATGCAATGTTGTAGAAATTTCAAAAAACGCTCATTCAATTGGAAATTAAAAGGGCTGGTGCACTTTTTAATAGTCAAAACTAAATGGAGGGCAACTAACCACCCTCTCATGCCCACCTTTTCCCCAAACACATCCAATCAAAATTTTGAGATAGCCATTTTATTCAACGCAGTTGAAAGTTCTGGAAATTACGTCTTTGAACAGGACACTCCCCCCCACAGTCTTCAGGGCAAGGGTTATCAGTTATGCCCTGGGGGCATATAAGGTTTTAATTGAAAGCTTTGTCGTAGAAATTTGAAAAAGGGCTCATTCGATTGAAAATTTTAAGGGCTAGTGCTCTTTTTAATAGTAAAAAAGATTGGAGGGCAACCAACCCCCCTTTCATGCCCACCTTTTCCCCAACCACATCCAATCAAAATGTTTAGATATTTATTTTGTTCAACGTAGTTGAAAGTTTTGGAAATTAGGTCTTTGAGGATGACAACCCCCTCCTCACAGCCCTCAGGGCAAGGGTTGTAAGATATGCCCTGGGGGTATATACGGTTTTTTATAGAAAGCGTTGTCCTAGAAACTTCAAAAAAGGCTCATTTGATTGGAAAAACGAAATGGCTAGTGCCCTTTTTAATAGTTGAAAATGATTTGAAGGGCAACTAACCCCCTATCACGGTCACGATTTCCCCACACCCATACAATCAAAGTTTTGAGATAGCCATTTTATTCAATGTAGTTGAAAGTTCTGGAAATTATGTATTTGAGGATGACAAACCCCCCAGAGTCCCCAGGTCGAAGGTTTTAAGTTATGCCCTGGGGGGCATATAAGGTTTTTATAGAAAGCGTTGTTGTAGAAACATCAAAAAGAGCTCATTCCATTGGACATTGAAAGGGCTAGTGCCCTTTTTAATAGTCAAAAGTAATTGGAGGGCAACTAACCTCTCACGCCCAGATTTTCCCCAAACACATCCAATCAAAATTTTGAGATAGTCATTTTGTTCAACACAATTGAAAGTTCTGGAAATTATGTCTTTGAGCAGGACACTTCCTGCTTCCTGCTTCCTGTTTCGAGTAGGTGAGTTTCCACGAGACGAATAACATTTCATTTGTATTTCAGTAGGTCTCTAAGAATTTGGTCGAGTTTTCCTGATATGGAAAGTACGAGGTTTTAGCATGTCAAAGTGTACTGCTACTACTACTAACAAATCATTGCAGCCTCAAGCCAACTAAGATCAATACAGCTGTGCATGCTCTTTCTCTACCCAACTAGGTCGAAGCTTCACTATTTACCCAGTTCCAAGAAGTTGTACAGAGATTAGGGGCAAGAACAGTCGCCAGAGATTAGGGGCAAGGGTTGTAAGCTATTCCCAGGAGTTATTAAAGGTTTTTATGGAAGGAATGGTTGTTTAACTTTAGAAGAGGCTCAGTCTTTCTCCCTGAAAAAGGCTATGTCAATATAAAACGAACAGAAATTAATTAAAAAGCTTTTTCAACAAAATAAGTTTTTTTTTTAAAAGTAAAGAACTCCATTAAACCAAAATGAACAAAAAAGAAGCAAATAATCTACCAAGAATGCAACTAGCCTACCAAAAATCAGTATCAATAAATAAATAAAACCCAAAACAAACAGAAATTAGGATAAATGAGAGTCAAACTCAAAACGAGCAGAAATTAATATGAGTAGGGTTCTAAACCCCAAGCTTTATAAAAGCCAGAATATAATTTTTACTTTACTGAAAAAAGGTCTTTTAAATGGTTTTAACTTTTTTAACTTTAAGAAATCAAAAATCAATTAAGATTTTAAAGAATAAATATAAGCATATATATAGGCTACTAAACTGACAATAAAGATTTTTTCAGTAAATTCATCTGAATTTTTTTCAGTAAAGTACAGATTATATTCTGGCTTTTATAAAGCTTGGGGTTTGGAACCCTACTCATATTAATGTCTGCTCGTTATGAGTTTGACTCTCATTTATCTTAATTTCTGTTTGTTTTGGGTTTCATCTATTTATTGATACTGATTTGTGGTAGCTCTATTCTTGATAGATTATTTGATTGTGTTTTTGTTGATTTTGGTTTAATGGAGTTCTTTACTTTTTTTAAAAAAAACTTATTTTGTTGAAAGAGTTATTTTTAATTAATTATTAGTAAAGATGGTGGATCCCATAAAGATGTAAAAAGTGGAGTAGCAAAGACCCACGGTGCTTTTTCGCAGCTAAAAAACTTGGGAGAATAGGGAGATAATTCTGGAAACAAAGACTAGAATATGGGAAGCTAGGGTAATGATAGTTGTCAAGTATTGTTCTGAAACGTAGGTGCTTCAAAAGACAGAAGAAAACTTTTTTAATGTTTTCCAGAAGAATTATTTGCATATAGTTCTGGGTACTCATTTCATAAATCATATGTTAAATAACACTCTGTGCAAAAAAAATGTGGCTCTTTTCCACTATCAAGGACTGTAACATGAAAAACACTGAGATGGCTAAGACACATTTTGCAGTTGAATTACAACTTCTTGGAACTGGGTAAATAGTGAAGCTTTGAACGAGTTGGGGTAGAGAAAGATAATGCACAGCTGTATTGGCCTTAGTTGGCTTGGGGCTGCAATGAGTCGTTAGTAGTAGAAGCAGTACACTTTGACATGCTAAAACCTCGTACTTTCCATTCCAGGAAAACTCGACCAAATTCTTAGAGACCTACTGAGATACAAATGAAATGTTATTCGTCTCTTGGAAACTCACCTACTCAAAACAGGGAACAAAACCTCTCTGGAGACTCCTTCTTGCTTTCCAGCTATGAAAATAGAGCTCATTCACGAGGTAGACCTACAGGATCTCCAATATCAGCAATTGACAAAAAATCCCTAGTCTGTCTCAGAAAGGTTTGTTGTCTTAAGACTATGGAGCAGCCAAGGATACCTCAGATGTTCAGACATATGTCCCTGACGCTCCCAGATGTGAAGAAGAATAAAATGAATTCTCTTTTGTACCCAAGATCCTTATTGACCAAATCCCAAAGAAAAATGTACCGATTGCCATGTGGGAGTTCAATCCTATAATTATTAAAGATTACACGGCTTGTTCTGTTCTAATGGGGCCTTTTGGTCCAGAATACTCCAACGGATCCTGATAGATAATCTGGCCTATAATGATGATATAGATGATCTAACCAACTCTTAATGAAAACTGTAGGTAAAGCTGATAAACTCCACAACACAACCAGGCAGCTAGGGACGGAGATCAATGCCAGCAAGACCAAAGTTATAGTGGAGGCAAAAACCAAACTGATTAAACCCCCCTGTTATCACAATAGGCAAAAAAATGAATCAAAAGGGTGGGCTATTTCTTGTATGTAGGTAGCCTGCTCTCATCCTATAACTACTGTTGCTGTGATAAGATAAGATAATATTTATTTTCCAAAGGCTATCACAAGCTCTAATAGAGCCGAATTCGCTTCATATGTCAAAAAGAAATAGACAAAGCAAAACGAAGAAACAAGCAATGCAGCAAAAGAAGGAACATTAATCAGGCATCAAAATGGATGATAAGAATTTAACAAATGGCTAGAATATAAACAGAAAAATAGAAGAAGAAGGGGTGGGGAATAAAATAAAATCACAGTCAAGAAGAAAAACATTGCCGAAATCATGTTCAATGTCAAATACATAAAATTAAAAAAAAACACTTAAAATCAAGCCAAATTAGTTGTCAAAAGAAATATTTACAATTAAAGAAAGGAATACAATTAAAGGAAAAAAAAATTAAATTAAAGGTCAGAAAAGAAATTTAACATAAATAAGTATCAACAAAAGGGAAAATAAAAGTGACAAAGATAAAGAGAAAAAAAGACGCATGATTATTGTGAACATACACAACAACTAAATTAAGGGACGGAGGAGTTAATTTTGGTACAGAGCATAGTTCAGAGTTCTGTGATACAAAATAATGACTTTCACTTGTTACTTCTAGGTTGTAAAAACAAGCCAAGCTCTGGAAAACCTTTAGCTTTTGAGATGAGATGCCTCTGCTAGATTGCAAGAATCAAATAGTCTGACAGCATTATGAATACTGTCCATGAGGTAGGCAACCAAAACAAAAATTGAGATCTTTAAATGTCAATAATAGTCCATTTAATATTCACCATACCTGATATAGGGATACACTGAGCCTAGCATTTGGGTCGGCAGGAGTTGTGGCCCTAAAATTTTCAACCAGGACCTAAGAAAGTAAGAATTGTGATAGTAGCTGAGGATATCTAGTTCAGAAAATGCCCTTCAAAGAATTAGTTTATTGATTATATTTGTACTTTTCCTAGATCAGTGACAAATCTGTAGCTCTCATTTTGAAATAGCCTGAATGAAGTTGGCTATGCCTAGCCTGCCTGTGAATTTGCAAGACTCAAGTTGGGATAACTCTTCAAAACAATCCAAGCACCAGTGAATACAACATTGTAAGCACAGAAGTAGAGCAAAGCAGTGCAGCACCAAATACAAGCACATAGCAAAGACAATAAGCAAGCAAAGGCACTAAAACTGATAAGCAAACAAATTCAACAGGATAGTATATCTTGCTTCTTCAAAGCATGCTGTTGTCTCTATAGTTGAATCAAATGGGTTTGATTAATGTTGTACTTGATCATTGTTGCATTACTCTGCATCTCTCTGGGTCTGATCTTGTCTATAGTTGTGCTACAGCAATAGCAGCAGTGGTGACACTATTTTCATTGCGTTTAATGGGGTTTGCCAAGCTGAGTGAAATTAGACACTCAACAGGGTTGATCTTGGATACAACCTCAGACGATGGAGCAGTTTCATCGTTTTGGAAGTAGATTTCTTTGTTTCAATTCCTGTGGAAAAGTCTAATTTTGTTCTGTTGGAGCGTTAATCCATTGTCAGCACCAACTACCTACTATTGCGACTGAGAACGCACTTCAACAATGGTTCCTCTTTTCCAAGGACTGCTAGGTGTCACTAGGACACTCATTTTCGAAACTAACTGAATCCTAGGCAGAGATTTAACAGTACTTTCTTAGCAGTAGTATTCTTTCTGTTGCAATTTATATTTCTCGTGTCAGTCCAAAAATCTCCTTTAGGCAAAATGTTTCCTCTAGATGCTTCTGTATAACAGGGAGGACTGACTCCAGCTACCTGCTCTTGAGATTCTGTTCTGGTGCTGCCATGCCATCTATGGGCATATTTCATATACTAGGATGTCAATTTACAGATTTTGGTGTGCTCAAGATTCTCTTGCAGGCTTATATACATTTCTCAGCAAACCTGTTTGATGCAGGATGATAAAGGCTAGGTTTGGATGTTTTATGCTCCGTTTTTTCATGAACATCCTGAAGTCACTGGAACTGAATTACAGCCTGTTATCAGAGGTCAACATGTCTGGTAGTCCATGGCAACCAAAATGGCGTTTGAGTTAGCTCTTTTTTATTGACATTTTGTGAGTGCAGTTATTGCATCTTTGGATAAATATTTCAATGTCTTTGTCAATAACTAGCCAGTGAATGATCATTCGAGCTTTTTGATTGTTTTTTTTTTCAGTACCTGAATGAGCAGAGCGCAGTCCCTGAAAGATATCATTTCACAGAGGAGTAGGAATAATGATTCTCGAGCCTTTAAATACCAGGTCATCATACATTGAGAGTTCTTGTCAAATACACCAGCACTGAACTTTAGTATATGGGTATTGTTTCCTGTTTTGAACCATTTCTCCAAGATGAAAGGCTTCAGTGCTTGCAGTTAATGATGAGTAAATCTCTTCTGTTTGATTTCCTCAAGTCTGCTGCCCATGGTGAGTATGAATTTTAAAAGCGGGTGTATGAATATTTTGATTCATTTGTGTAATTTGTTGTCAATGTCTGGAAGATGTAGTCTTAACAGTGCATTTGGAACAAGACCTTTATTACCAATACCATACTTGAAAGTCAAGTCATACAGATGTATATATAGAATCTGACATTGAATCTTTGGTGTTGCTGTAAAGAAGGGTTTGAATAGTTTGAATGAAAGGGGTAGATGATTTACAATGACCTGTAATCCCTCTTTGTGTAGGTAATGGTGAAAATAGTAGCAGCCATAGAGTATGGCAGAGAGCTCTTTTTCCAGCTGTGGGTAGTTCTGTTCAAATTTTCTCAGTAATCTTGATCTGTAGGCAAACACTTTGCTGCTTGATGATATTTGTGTTTTTAGTCCATGTTTTGAGGCACCAACTTCAAGCAAAAGGGTTTGGTTGGAGTTCTGAAAGAAAGCCAAGTTAGTTATCAGGGTCTCTTTGAGCTGGTTGAGACATTTTCTGTGGAGCTATTTCCATTCAAACTCACTACCTTTATTCAGGTCCATGAATGGTTGGTTCTGTTGTATGGTTTGGGAAGCGTCTTGAGAGAATTTTCAGCATTCCAAGGAGGGTCTGCAACTCCTTTGATTTTGGGATAGGCATTTCATTGATGGTGCGAAATTTCTCTAGGTTTGGTTTGATGTCACCAATGCTGATGATTTTGCCAAGGTAGCAGACTGAATGGCCAGAAATCAGGCACTTTAATCTGTTGAATTTCCCACCCATCTGCTGAATTTCAAGCTCTTCTATTCAGCTCTTTCTGACATGTCTGCAAGTCTATGGTGTGATCTTTTTTGGTGGCTTTGTAGATAAATTATGTCAAATACAAATATTTTAAAACCTTCCAAACCTCGACATACCTCTTCAAGCTTCCTCTGCAGCTTATCCTGAGCAGATATCACGCCAAGTGGGTACTTTTTGAAAGGGTATCTACCATATATTGCTTTGAAGGTTGTCAGGTCTGTATTGCGTTGAAGGTTGTCAGGTCTGAAGCTGTTTGAGAACACAAACTACCAGTACCCTGAGGTGGTATTAAGCTCTGAGATGCATTTTCCACCACTCAGGTCAGCAATTGCATCTTCAAAAGTAGGTATGGGTTTATTGGTTGAGCTTTTGTTTTCTTGGAGGTATAAGCAGTTTTGAAGCAAGGAAATTAAAGTAGTGTTGTGGTGTGATGTTAGCTTGAACCCAAGTTCTGATTTTCCAGCTTACAGTAATCTGATTTTTAATCTTTAGTGGAATAAACACCTCATCCTTACACCTATCTTACAGCATATTATATAGCAGTATTCCATCCTCTTTAGCACTTTCTACTATTCTGTTCATAATTTTTTATGGAACTGACAACTTTGCAGCAGAAAACTTTTGCAAAGTAGTTTAGCTTTTGACACTTTGAGCATGTTTTACCTTTTTAAGATAAGATCTTTTATCTGCTGGCTTTGGTTATTTAGAGTATACTAAATCCACTTCCTGTTTAATTGGGAGGGGGGAATTGTTTTCAAATGACTTCATCTGCCCTTAGGTAATTTCATAGGTTCTACAAGCTTCCTTGCAGATTGGCTAAAGGAAAAAAATTCTATGTCTTACTGACCTGAGGCAATTCGAGAATAGCAGATCCACTTCTACCTCCTACTACATTGCTTCTCCTATTGACTACATTGCAAAAATCCTTGAAAAACCTAATTCTTAACTAAATTTAATTTCCACTGACCTTCAAGAAGCATTTGCCCTTGTTATTCACAATATATTAGTTGAGAAACTTGTCAGTGAATTCAATGTTGATTCTTTCCTGGTGAAATTGGTTGCCTCCTTCTTATCAAATAGATTGCAGGTAGTCAAATAGTAGAACCATTATTCTAGTCCTCTCCCTGTCCACAATAGAATACCTCACGGTATGCTCCTAGGTCCCCTCCTCTTTTCAGTTATGATTAACAACCTTGCCAAGGAATTTCCTGACAGATGGAAATTAGTTAATGACCTAACAGTTGTTGAAACTTGCTTTAGAAATTTAATAAGCAACCCTATGAGCATCCTCAATGAAATTGGAGATGATGACTCAGACTTAGATGATGACTCCGACTTGAGTAAACCCCTCTATGTCCATGATAATGCCAATATGTTTACATAAATCATTACCCTGTTTTCTTAATCCTATCCCTTCTGAGATTTCTATGTCCTCCTTTAAATTACTTGACATCACAATTTCCTCAATTTTAAAGTGGGATATCCATGTTAAAGATATCATCCATAGAGCTAATATGTCTATCACCCTCCTTGAGCTCCTAAATTAATTTAGTGTCCCCCTTCACATTCCTTAAGGATTTGTGCTTCCTTTGTCCACATGCATTTTGAATATGCTTGTCCAGTTTAGCAACCTGGCATCTCTCAAAAAGAGTCAGAAAAAACAAAATCCGTCAAAAAAAAAGCCCTGAAAATAATTTTCAAAGAAGGCAAGGTGCCATACTCTCTGATTCTAAGAAAAACTAGGTTGGAAACCCTTGAGCAGGTTATGTTGTGCCTCCATTTTGGAAATAATGCAATAACAAATTACACACAGAAAGCATTTATCCCAAACGTTACTCCCAACCCAGATTCCAGCAACCAAGAGCTCTTTTTGAACCCTCATTAGCTGTTTTACTCATTACTCATTACCTCATTACTATTTTGTCCTCATTAGCTGGTTTATCTCCAGATATGAAGAAACCTTTGTCCCATTCATTACAAAAAAATGACAAAATACCCAGATAGTTTCATTTTTTATTGGATGCCAATGCTGCACAAGTTTTTGTATTTATTTGCTTGTTTTAATGCCCCTCCCCTTTTTTTAGTGTCCCTTTTAACTTTTTTTTGTTTAATGAGGGCCTATTTATTTTATATTTTTAGTTTGACAAGTTTTTATATAGTTAACTCTTTAATTGACATTTCCCAGTTAAATTATTGACTGACAAATGATTATTCATTGTGATTTTTCTTTTTGGCATTCATTGCATTTTCTAGTTTTTGTATTTTTTTTATGATATTTTTTACTCCAAATTTCTAATTTGACCCTTTGGGGCTTGTGATGGTGATTTTTTAAAATAAATATCTTATCTTATCTACTCCTCTCTCTTGTGTTAATCTGTTGCCTTCAGCTAAAAGTTTCTCTTAAAGGCATATTCCTTGATTTTTGATGCCACAGATGATCTTATTTCTGGTCAAATCTTTTTGAACATGGTTTTGTCCATGTTCATTCACAAGTCATTCACATGACTTGACTAACAATTTCAGTTCAGTTCTGTTTTCTCAACTGTTTCTTCATCATTCTGTCATGTTTCAATAAGATATTCCTAGCAAACACTATTTTCTCTGGAACAGCATAGTTCCAAAATTTTAGAAAGTAAGACCCAATTGTATTTGTATCCACTGCTTTAACATTGAAGGTTTTTAAATATTGTTGAAGGTTTTATAAGTAGATAGGCACACTGAATCTTCCCCCATTTACAAGAAAGAGGGCCAAGAAACATAAGTCTTTCATTTTCTTCACACCTCCAACATTCTTCATCAAGATTCAAGTTGATTTAACTCATTAACATGATACAACTATGTGTAAATACAACAATATAAGCACACAAGCAGAGCAAAGTGATACAGCACTAAACACAAGCAGGACTAAAACTAAAAAGCAAGCAATCTCAGCAGTATGCTACACTGCCAGATCTCTAAATAAAGATTCCAAAACTGAGGCAGTGCAGCCTTAATAAAACAGACTGAACCTTAAGTGAGAGCCTACTGAAAAACTTACAATAAGTTTTAAAGCTACATAAAGTTTAAAATTAAACATACATATGTATGGAGTTTTTAAAATAGTCATGAGAATCAAGATTACTTAAGAGGCAAAGATTAATAGAACATAAATCTGATAGTAAGGAAAATATAGGCTATGCCATTATAATTTCTAGTAAATGCCTCTTTATTGTCATCCAAACTATTATTATCTATGATGTTGAAAAATGTTAAACTAACTGCCAAGTGATGAAATTAGTGACATAAAAAAGAAGATAAGGTTTTTTTATGAAGGTTTTAGTTGCTTTGGACTGAAGGGAAAGTAATTTAGTCTGAAAGGTTATCTACATAAAACTGTAAACATAAACCATGCACATAATTCTTACATTGTGGCCTGAAAGAGCCAGTACAGTTCCTTTGAAGGAAATATGTAAACAAAATATAGCCTAAAGTAGGCTAGTACCAATAGATGCCTTATTTTATGTTCTTGGCAAATATTAGGCCTATGCCAAGAACACAAAATATACTTTTGTTGGCAAATATACTTTTCTGACAATGCACCCTTTTTTCTCTCCATAAGATTAAAAAAACACAATGAAACAGATTAATAGAACTAAATATGAGGCATTAGGAGGAGAAGGGGGTCTACAGTCAGAAAAGAGATAGCCTTGGCAGTAAATATTTACCAAATCATATTATTGAATTACAACTAAAGTGAATATACCACTTGTTGCCTTTTTTATGCTCTTTATGAATATAATAATGCTTTTAATCAAAAATGAATTTTAGCCCCCACCCCTATATATACCAATTCAGGATATATATTTGCACATTTGGGTGGTAGGGGTAATTTTATTTCGGATGTAAATGAGAGGTAAGTTTAAACTTTCCCCCCACACCCCCTAATGTGCAAATATATACCCTGAATTGGTATATAGCCTACAGGGGTGGTGGCTAAAATTCATTTCTGACAAAAATGATTATTATATTTGTAAAGAGCATAAAAAAGGGCATTGAGTCGTAACTCACTTTAGTCGTAACTCAATAATATGATTTGGTAAATATTTACCACCTTGGCTTAAGTCTAGCCTATGGTATTTGAAAGAGGATTAAAACATTTTATGAAGCAGAGAGAAAATATTAATGTTTCCTTCAGATAACAAGTGACTTTCAAATTTTTATTTTCATATTTCCAATTTGAACAGAAAACAACAAACTTTTGTAGCCTACACAGCCCAGCAGAGCAGTAGCCTAGGCAATATGTAACACCATTAAAGGGGAGGGGCTGGGAGTCAATCACTATATACTAATTATTACATGTGGAAGGAACTTTGAATGCGGAATCAAAAGGCACATTTCTTTTTTAATCTAGTTTTGTCCTTAGGAAATCTAATCCATTTTTGCCGTGTTAAAAAAAAATTATTTCGTACTTTGCCTATTTAAAAATCCTGCCTGAAGAGTGCTATCTACAGTGCAAATCAATTTCATGATTAGTTTTAAAATTTTGAAACTGTAGTTTGGGAACATATAATTAAAAACCACAGTAAAAATGTTAAGGCTTTAGGGCCTTAAAAAGTTGGTCAACTACTGATGAAACTTCCAGGAATAACTTTAGACTACACTCAAATTGGGGCCAAGGAAACCGTGTTTGGAAATCCTTTAAGTTCGAGGTTTTTTATATTAATTTGCTATCGAAAAGATGAGCCCACAGTTCGATTAAGGTTGCCACACAAAAACCAAATGCCAAGAGCCCCAGCAAGGAAAAGCCTCTTCCTGTTGCCATGGCGTCACCATAGGTTCGATACAACCAACCTGGGAAAAATACAAATTCTTCCTTAAAGTTGTGACCTATTTAGATCGTTTTTGTGGCCAGAAATGTCAATATGCGAGTTTAAAAAAAAATTGCAGGCAATAGCAAGGCCGGGCCCTGGCATTCGGAACGCGGAATGGCTTCAGATTAGACGCGGTCATGGCTTCAGATTAGTTTCGATGTAACCACCCTGGAAGAAACACTAAAAAGGCATATAATTCTAACAAAAAGATGTTTTAAATAAATAAGAGGTTCCTCGTTTACTGGGAGCACATATGCTCGTCATATTTTTGTTTTAGGTCATGTGGTGTCAAATAAGCATTATTTAAAATAAAAATTAGACTATCCAGAACATCAGCTTTTATCCAACACAGGTAATGCTTTATATAAAACTAACACGAAAGAGGAAGATACATGGCAAAAAATACACTTGGATTAGAGAAAAAACTCCACGTATCATTTGAACACTTGTCCCTTCGTGCCGATCAGTTTTCTCTTAGGTCTGAACGGGCCATAAGATATCAACTTTCTTTCATTGCGAATAAACACAAATTATCTTAATTGGTAAGTGAATCACCACCGCTACTCACATTGATTTTTTTTAAGATGGTTTTGTCAGCTTACTGTAGTGGGCTGTTTTAATATTCTATTTTTTTCTTGTTAATTGTCGCCCTCATCTCCAGTTGCTTATTTTTTTTCCAGTTACCCCTTATTTTCCCTTTTATTCTTCTTCTCTATTTTTTTGAGAAGAGTATATTTTTTTTGTTGCAATTGTCGGTTTATTTCTTTTGTTAAAGGAGACATATATAGTGCTATCTTTCTCTCTGCCTTGTTAGAAGTTAGTATACATAAGTTTTTCTATTCTAATCATAGCCAGCGCAATAGCGCTGCCTAAGTAAAGAACCATGTTGGCACAATATATTATTTATTTATTGGTTTTTTGGTTTCTTGGTCTTAGACCAGGGCACGTCTTATCAAAGGAGTTGTTGTAGAAACTTCGAAAATGGCTCATTCGATTGCAAATTGGAGTGGCTTGTGCCCTTTTTAATAGTCGAAAGTGATTGGAAGGCAACTAACAACCCTTCCACGTCCAATATTTCCCCAGACACATCTAATCAAAATTTTGAGTTAGCCATTTTGTTCAACGGAGTTGATGTCCAGATAGAAATTATGTTTTTGAGGAGAATACTCCCACAGCCTTCAGGTCAAGGGTTGTAACTTATGCCCTAGGGGAATATAAGGTTTTTTATAGACATCAGTCTCGTATAAACTTCAAAAAAGGCTCATTCGATTGAAAATTCAAGAGGCCAATGCCCTTTTAAATAGTCGGAAGCGATTAGAAAGTAACTAGCCCCCCTTTCACGCCCACTTTATCCTCAAACACATCCAATCCGAATTTTGAAATAACCGTTTTGTTTAACGTAGTTGAAAGTTCTGGAAATTAGGTCTTAAGGGCGATAAACCCCCTCCCCCCCCATTGACCTCAGGGAAAATGTTGTAAGTTATGTCTCGGGGCATATAAGGTTTCTTATAGAAAGGGTCGTCGTAGAAACTTCAAAAAGGGCTTATTTGATTGGAAATTGAAATGGCTAGAGCCTTTTTTAATAGTCGAAAGTGATTGAAAGGCAGCTAACACCCCTTCCACGCCCACCATTTATCCAAACACATCCAATTAAGATTTTGAGATAGCCATTTTGTTCAAAGCAGTTGAAAGGTCCGGAAATTATATCTAAGAGGATGACACTCCCCCCACAGCCCTCAGGATAAGGGTTATAAGTTATACCCTGGGGGCACATAAGGTTCTTGTTGACAGCTTTTTCTAGAAACTTGAAAAAGAGCTCACTCGATTGGAAATTCAAAGGGCTAATGGCCTTTTTAATAGTCGAAAATGATTTGACGGCAACTAGCCCCCCTCTTACACCCACCTTTTCCCCAAACACATCCAATCAAAATTTTTTGATAGCCATTTTGCTAAACGTAGTTAAAAGTTTTAGAAATTTTGGCTTTGAGCATGATACCCCTCAGAGCCCCCGGGACAAGGATAGTAAGTTATGCCATGGGGGGAATATAAGGTTTTTATACAAAGTGATGTTGTAGATACTTCAAAAAGGGCTCATTCGATTGGAAATTAGAAGGGCTTGTGCCCTTCTTAGTAGTCAAAAATGATTGGAGGATAACTACCACTTCTCTCACACCCACCATTTCCCCAAACACATACAATAAAAATTTAAAGACAGCCATTTTGTTCGACGTAGTTAAAAAATCTGGAAATTATGTTTTTGAGGATGACACTCCCCCATAGCCCTCAGGGAAAGAGTTGTAAATTATGCCCTGGGTGCATTATAGAATGGGGGCATTATTTTTTCTTTATAGAAAGCGTTGTCGAAGAAACTTTAAAAAGGAATTATTCGATTGGAAGTTGAAATGGCCAGTGCCCTTTTTAATAGTCGAAAGTGATTGAAGGGTAAGTAAACCCCCTATCACGCCCAACATTTCCCAAAACATATCCAATTAAAATTTCTAGATAGCCATTTTGTTCAATATAGATGAAAGTTCTGAAAATTAGGTTTTTGAGGTTAACAACCCCCCTCACAGCCCTCAGGTCAAGGGTTTTAAGATATGCCCTGGGGCATATAACGTTTTTGTAGAAAGTGTTGTCGTAGAAACTTCAAAAAGGGCTCATTCGATTGAAAATTGAAAGGGCTAGTGCCCTTTTAAATAGTCGGAAGTGATTGGAGGGCAACTATCCACCTTCTCACGCCCACCATTTCCCCGAACACATCTTATCAAAATTTTGAGATATTAATTTTCTTCAAAGTAGTTGAAAGTTCTGAAAACTAAGTCTTTGATAATGACACCCCTCCCAGCCCTCAGGGCAACGGTTGTCAGTTATGCCCTGGGGGCATATAAGGTTTTTATTGAAAGCGTTTTCGTAGAAAGTTCAAAAGTTCTCATTCGATTTGAAATTGAAAGGGCTTTTTAATTGTTGAAAGTGATTAGAGATCAACTAACGCCCCTCTCACGCCCACCATTTCCCCAAACACATCCAATCAAAATTTTGAATTAGCCCTTTTGTTTAATGTAGTTGAAAGTTCTGAAAATTAGGTCTTTGAGGATGACAACCCCCCTCACAGCCCTCAGGGCAAGGGTTGTAATTTATGCCCTGGGGTAATATAAGGTGTTTATAGAAAGCGATGTCGTAGAAACGCTCTCTTTGAAAAATTATTTTGTGGAAAAAGTTTTTTTTAATTAATTAAAATAAAGAACTTAAAAAATAGTGTTTCCTGCGTACAAGGACATAAACTTTTTTCTCATCCAAGCAACGACGCATATTTTATCTTACAATTTTTTATTATAAGGGATATCTTTTAGTAGTATTTTTCAAGTTTTTTTTATTAATATTTTCTTCCCTATTTTAGTTGATTCTTTTCAACTTGTTGTACGACTGACAAGAACCTGCGAAATTCTTTTGTTTTCCCTTTGTCGCAAATAAAGATGTAAGAAATGAGTACTACGTAAACAGCGTGCTATTTGTGTTAATAGATACTTTATTTGTGGCTGAACCAAAACCATGTTGATGGTTCACGAGAAAATAAATAGATTTCAGAATAAGCTAGTAAGGAAAGGGATACCAGCCCGGGGCGAACAAAAGTCTTATAATATAAAAGTCTTTATAATAAATAGACTTTTAAGTTGAAATAAACTTTTTTTTACAAAAATCTTCCAATCTGCTTAAGCAATAAATAACTTTATGCTTAACCCGTCTTTATTCTATTGAATATTTCTTTTCATTGATTAAATTATGAAGAAATTGTAAGTAAATAACATTGAGTTCACCTCTTGGATACACAATATTGAAATTTCATTCAAGAAATCATGAAAAAATTGTAAGTAAGTGACAAACTCTTCACTGATTTCACCTCTTGGATACACAATACGGATATTTCATTCAAGACATTATGAAGAAATTGTAAGTAAGTAGCAATCTCTTTCTTGAATTCACCTCTTGGATACACAATACTGAAATTTCATTTAAGAAATTATGAAAAAATTCTAAGTAAGTGACAAACTCTTTACTGATTTCACCTCTTGGATACACAGTACGGAAATTTCATTCAAGAAATTATAAAAAAATCGCAAATAAGTAAAAATCTCTTTCTTGAAGTCACCTCTTGGATACATAATACGGATATTTCATTCAAGAAATTTTGAAGAAATTGTAAGTAAGTAATGAAAGTAATATGAAAAAAACTGTAAACAAACTCTTTCTTGTATTCGCATCCTGGACAGACAATATAGCAATTTCATTCAAGAAACTATGGAAAAATTGCAAGTAGTAAGTAACAAACTCTTTCTTGAATTCTTCTCCTGGATACACAATACAGACATTTCATTCAAGAAATTATAAAAAATTGTAAGTAAGTAACAAACTCTTTGTTGATTTCATCTCTTGGATACAAAATACAGATATTTTGTTCAAGAAATTATGAAAAAATCGCAAATATGTAACAAACTCTTTATTGTTTTCACCTCTTGGATACACGATGCCGAAATTTCATTCAAGAAATTATGAAAAATTCTACGGAAGCAACAAGCTATTAATTGAAGTCCCCTTTTGGATGCAGAATACGGGAATTTAATTCAAGAAATTATGAAAATATTTGTAAGTAAGTAACAAACTCTTTACTGATTTCACCTCTTGGATATACATTACAGATATTTCAATTAAGTGCATTCACGTTAGGTTCATTTAGGTTCACTTAGCGTGGCACGCTACGGTAGGTGAACCTAAAAAAACCTAACGCGAAAATATATATTTGAAAAAAGGGGGGCATTTTTGGTTGGCAGCATGTACCGAGGGGAAGAAAAAATATGTTATGCTGCCACCTATACCTTAATTGAAATAGATGCCAGCACTTGCTTTAGTAATAAAAAATAACCTATCTTTTTGCACGTCTCTCTCACTAGGCCCCCTAGGGTGAATTCAAGAAAGAGTTTGTTACTTACTTACTTACAATTTTTTTCGTTGTTTTTTGAATGAAACTTCCGTATTGTTTATTCAAGGGGTGAATTCAAAAAAGAGTGTTGCTAACTTACAATTTTTTTCATAATTTCACGAATGAAATTTCTGTGTTGATTAGCCAACAGGAGAATTCAGAAATGATTTTGTTACTAACTAACAATTTTTTCATAATTTTATGATCCGAATGTCTGTATTGTGTATCCAAGAGGTGAATTCAAGAAAGAGTTTGTTGCCTACTTACAATTTTTTCATAATTTCTTGAATGAGATTTCTTGAATGAAAGTTCCGTATTGTGTATCCAAGAGGTGAAAACAATAAAGAGTTTATTACTTACTTGCGATTTTTTTCCTAATTTTTTGAATGAAATATCTGTATTGTATATCCAAGAGGTGAAATCAGTAAAGAGTTTGTTACTTACTTACAAATATTTTCATAATTTCTTGAATGAAACTTCCGTATTCTGTATCCAAAAGCGGACTTCAATTAATAGATTGCTACTACCGTCGAATATTTTCATATTTTTTGAATGAAATTTCTGCATTGTGCACCAAAGAAGTGAAAACAATAAAGAGTTTGTTACATATTTGCAATTTTTTTATAAATTCTTGAACAAAATATCTGTATTGTGTATCCAAGAGATTAAATCAATAAAGAGTTTGTTACTTACTTACAATTTTTTTATAATTCCTTGAATGAAATGTCTGTATTGTGTATCCAGGAGGAGAATTCAAGAAACAGTTTTTAACTTACTTACTTACAATTTTTCATAATTTCTTGAGTTAAATTGCTATATTGTCTGTCCAGGATGCGAATTGTCTGTCAAGAAAGAGTTTGTTTACAGTTTTTTCATAAATTCGTGAATTAAATTTCTGTATTGTGCATCCAAACGGCGAATTCAAGAAAGATTTTGTTACATACTTAGAATTTTGTCATAATTTCTTGAATGAAATGTTTGTATTGTGTATCCAGGGGGCAAATTCTAGAAAGAATTTGTTACTTACTTACAAATATTTTCATAACTTCTTGAATGAAATTTCTGTAGCGTGTATCCAAGAGGCGAAAACAATAAAGAGTTTGTTACTTATTTGTGATTTTTATATAATTTCTTGAATGAAATGTCTGTATTGTTTATCCAGGGGGGCAAATTTAATAAAAAAATTGTTACTTACTTTATCGATGCTGGTTTGTGGTAGTTTCACGTTTGGTAGATTATTTCATTTTAATTTTGCTCATTTTTGGTTAATGGAGCTTTCTACTTTTCTTTGAAAAACTTATTCTGTGGAAAAAGTTTTTTTTAATTAATTTTTGTTCGTTTTATATTGACATAGAATTTTCAGGGAAAAAGAAAATAATTCTTTAAATCTCTTCGTTTTTTAAGACATTACAGTTTGGCCTGCTATTTGTATGCTGCAGAAAAATTTTCAACAATTTTTAATAACATACACCCATTTAAAAATCTGGGCACAAATAGTAGTTTTTAATTTAGTTTCATACCTCCTCTAGTTGACCTGAAATAGAAAACTTTATTCCATATGAATGTAATTTTTTTTACTTTTATAACTTTGATAAGTCAAATAATATTAACATTTTGATTATTAAATAGCAGTATATGTATATTAAAATGACAATGCATATTCATTTGTATTTTTTTCAGTAAAGTGCAAATTATGTTCCGGCTTTGGGAAGGCATAAGGGTGAATTCAAGAAAGAGTTTGTTACCTTCTTAATTACAAATTTTTTTTCATAGTTTCTTGAATGAAATTTCCGTATTGTGTATTCAAGAAGTGAATTCAAAAAAGAGTTTGTTACTTACTTACTATTTTTTCATGATTTCATGATTCAAATTTCTGTATTAAGTATCCAAGAGGTGAATTCAAAAAAGAGTTTGTTACCTACTTACAATTTTTTAAAAATTTCTTGAATGAGATTTCTTGAATGAAAGTTCCGTATTGTGTATCCAAGAGGTGAAAACAATAAAGAGTTTATTACTTACTTGCGATTTTTTAATAATTTTTTGAATGAAATATCCGTATTGTGTATCCAAGAGGTGACTTCAAGAAAGAGATTTTTACTTATTTGCGATTTTTCATAATTTCTTGAATAAAATTTCCGTATTGGCGTATCCAAGAAGTGAAATCAGTAAAGAGTTTGTCACTTATGTACTGTGTCTCCAAGAGATTAAATCAATAAAGAGTTTGTTACTTACTTACAATTTTTTTTATAATTTCTTGAATGAAATGTCTGTATTGTGTATCCAGGAGGAGAATTCAAGAAAGAGTTTTTTACTTACTTACTTGCAATTTTTCATAATTTCTTAAGTGAAATTGCTATATTGTCTGTCAAGGAAGCGAATTCAAGAAATAGTTTGTTTAAAGTTTTTTTTCATTAATTCTTGAATTAAATTTCTGTATTGTGCATCCAAACGGCGAATTCAAGAAAGATTTTGTTACATACTTAGAATTTTGTCATAATTTCTTGAATGAAATGTTTGTATTGTGTATCCAGGGGGCAAATTCAAGAAAGAATTTGTTACTTACTTACAAATATTTTCATAATTTCTTGAATGAAATTTCAGTATCGTGTATCCAAGAGGTGAAAACAATAAAAAGTTTGTTACTTATTTGCGATTCTTCCATAATTTATTGAATGAAATGTCTGTATTGTGTATCCAGGGGGGCAAATTCAGTAAAGAATTTGTTACTTACTTACAATTTTTCATTATTTCTTAAATGAAATTTCTCTATTGTGTATCCAAGAAGTAAAAATAATAAAGAGTTTGTTACTTACTTGCAATTTTCCATAATTTCTTGAATGAAATATCTGTATTGTGTATCTAGGGGGCAAATTTGATAAGGAATTTGTAACTTACTTGCGATTTTTCATTATTTCTTGAATGAAATTTCCGTATTGTGCATCCAAGAGGTGACTTCAAGAATGAGTTTGCTACCTACTTGCAATTTTTTCATAATTGCTTGAATGAAATATCTGTATTGTGTATCCTAGAGGTGAAATCAAAATAAAGTTTGTTACTTACAAATATTTTCATAATTTTTTGAATGAAATTTCCGCATTGTGTATCCAAGAGGTGACTTTAAGAAAGAGATTTTTACTTACTTAGAATTTTTTCATAATCCCTTGAATGAAATTTCCGTATTGTGCATCCAAGAGGTGACTTCAAGAAAGGGATTTTTACATATTTGCGATTTTTTCATAATTTCTTGAACAAAATATCTGTATTTTGTATCCAAGAGGTGAAATCAATAAAGAGTTTGTTACTTACTTGCAATTTTCCATAATTTCTTTAATGAAATATCTGTATTGTGTATCTAGGGGGCAAATTCGATAAAGAATTTGTAACTTAATTGCGATTTTTCATTATTTCTTAAATCAAATATCCTTATTATGTATCCAAGAAGTGACTTCAAGAAAGAGTTTGTTACTTACTTGCAATTTTTTCATAATTTCTTGAATGAAGTATCTGTATTGTGTATCCAAAAGGTGAAATCAATAAAGAGTTTGTTACTTACTTACAAATATTTTCATAATTTCTTGAATTAAATTTCCGTATTGTGTATCCAAGAGGGGACTTTAAGAAAGAGATTTTTACTTGCTTAGAATTTTTTCATAATTTCTGGAACGAAATTTCCGTATTGTGCATCCAAGAGGTGACTTCAAGAAAGGGATTTTTACATATTTGCGATTTTTTCATAATTTCTTGAACAAAATATCTGTATTTTGTATCCAAGAGGTGAAAGCAATAAAGAGTTTGTTACTTACTTACAATTTTTTTATAATTTCTTGAATGAAATGTCTGTATTGTGTATCCAGGAGGATAATTCAAGAAACAGTTTGTTACTTACTTACTTACAATTTTTTCATAATTTCTTGACTGAAATTGCTATATTGTCTGCCCAGGAAGCGAATTCAAGAAAGAGTTTGTTTACAGTTTTTTTCATAAATTCCTGAATTATATTTCTGTATTGTGTATCCAGGGAGCAAATTCAATAAAGAATTTGTTACATACTTAGAGTTTTGTCCTACTTTCTTGAATGAAATGTTTGTATTGTGTATTCAAGAAGTGACTTCAATAAAGAATTCGTTATATACTTGCAATTTTTTCATAATTTCTTGAATGAAATTTCCGTATTGTGTATCCAAGAGGTGAAATTAAAAAAGAGTTTGTTACTAACTTACAAATATTTTCATAATTTCTTGAATGAAATAACTGTATTGTGTATCCAAGAGGTGAAATCAATAAAGAGTTTGTTACTTACTTTCAATTTTTTCATAATTTCTTGAATGAGATTTCTTGAATGAAAAATCCGTGTTGTGTATCCATGAGGTGACTTCAAGAAAGAGATTTTTACTTACTTAGAATTTTTTCATAATTTCTTGAATGAAATATCTGTATTGGGTATCCAAGAGGTGAAATCAATAAAGAGATTTTTACTTACTTACAAAAATTTTCATAATTTCTTGAATGAAATATCTGTATTGTGTATACAAGAGGTGACTTCAAGAAAGAGATTTTTACTTACTTGCGATTTTTTCATAATTTCTTGAATAAGATTTCTTGAATGAAAGTTCCGTATTGTGTATCCCAGAGGTGAAATCAATAAAGATATTTTTACTTACTTAGAATTTTTTCATAATTTCTTGAATGAAATATCTGCATTGTGTATCAAAGAGGTGAAATCAATAAAGAGATTTTTACTTACTTACAATTTCATCATCATTTCTTGAATGAAATACCCGTATTGTGTATCCAAGAAGTGACTTCAAGAAAGAGATTTTTACTTATTTGCGATTTTTTCATAATTTCTTGAATGAAATTTCCGTATTGTATATCCAATAGGTGAAATCGATAAAGAGTTTGTCACTTACTTAGAATTTTTTCATAATTTCTTAAATGAAATTTCAATATTGTGTATCCAAGAGGTGAATTCAAGAAAGAGTTTGTTACTTACTTACAATTTTTTCATAATTTCTTTAATAAAATATCCTTATTGTGTATCCAAGAGGTGAAATCAGTAAAGAGTTTGTCACTTACTTACAATTTTTTCATGATTTCTTGAATGAGATATCAATATTGCGTATCCAAGAGGTGGATTCAGGAAAGAGATTGTTACTTACTTACAATTTCTTCATAATTTAATAAATGAATAGAACTATTCTATAGAATAAAGACGGGTCAAGCTTAAAGATATTTATTGCTTAAACATATTAAAAGATTTTATGAAAAAAAAGAAGATGATAAAGAATTTATTCACTCTGATACTGAGATTTTTTTCAATATTTTCTGATGTATTAGACAAAAGGAAGTTGATAATTAATTTATCCAATCTAATACATAGATTTTGACAATGTTATCCAACGTATCTGAGAAAGGATGTTGATAGAGAATTAATTCAATCTGATTCTCAGAATTATTCAATTTTATCCGATGTATCTGATAAAGATGTTGATAGAAAAAATTTATTCACTCTAATACTTAGATTTTGTCAATGTTATTCCATGTGTCTGACAATAGATGTATGCAAATTCCTTTTCTTACATCTCCGATGTTTTAATAGACATTCTAAATGTTTGATATGCTAGCATACTCTAAAAATAATGAACACGTAACAATGTAATGCATAATATATTTTTAATTAAATAATGTCATGTAGAATATTAATACAAAAATATAATATGATACATTATTAATATCAACGAGCAATTTTGGACATTTTAAATCTGTTCCATAAAATAGTTCACCATGTTCTCTCATGATATTGTAGCTATTGTCTTCTCTTAGCTCGTAAATAGTAGAATAATCATTATTTCATTTTGAGTCATACACATTATTTACTGGTTTGTCACCGACAGGTTCAATATGCGTTTCTTCATTGGAATTATTTGGTTCTTTGACTGTTTGAACAATGATAGTAACGTTTGCTGGCACTTTGTTTTTCATCGATTCGTCTTAAATTCTTTAGTGATAATTTCTACTAATGCCCTTTTTAATTTTCCGGCAATTTCACTGTCTATTACAACATTATTTATACACAGGTAACAGTTCCGGCACGTAGACAAGATATGGTTTATGATATTAGTAAAAGAGTAGGCCGTTCTTTTCCCTGTTGCTTTCCTTTGAATGCTAATACCTAAAAGATGACGATAGGTTCTATCAATAGGTAGCATGTGACCAGAAGCACTAGCAATAAGATACCCCTCTCCATCCACTATTATTTTTATATTGGCATTCTCTTTGAGTACTAACTTCTCTGGAAATGATACTTTCGCATATCCACCATTTGTATAACTGAATTTTGTTGGTACTCCGAAAAAATTTAATTTCTTACTGTCATGACAACACACGCATACGTTTCCGATAGTGCTACCACTTGTACTTGTTTCATAGTTCAAATACTTCTCCTTGTCAGCATTCAATGCTGAACATTCCTTGTCAGCATCCACATGTTAAATATGCATTTCATCTTTGCTATTATTTGGTTCATTAATTGTTTGATCAATGCTAGTGGCGTTTCCTGTCATTTTTTTTTCATCGATTCATCTTTATATTCCTTAGTAATATTATCTGTCAATGCCCTTTTTTTCTGGCAATTTCCCTGTCAATTATCACATTATTTTTACACAGGTACAGTTACGAAACGTAGACAAGTTAGGGTTTATGATATGAGTAGAAAAGGATGCATGTCTTCTTTCGAGCTTCCGTTGAATGCTAATACCCGAAAGCTGACGATGGGGTGTAACACTGGGTAACATGTTACCACAAGCACTAGCAAGAAGATGCCCCTCTTCATCAACTATTATTTTT
Source organism: Artemia sp. Qi Xiang Cuo (assembly GCF_049724085.1). NCBI lineage: Eukaryota > Metazoa > Arthropoda > Branchiopoda > Anostraca > Artemiidae > Artemia > Artemia sp. Qi Xiang Cuo. The sequence goes on from NC_142812.1 coordinate 59,341,476, forward strand.
ATGTTGGCATTCTCTTTGAGTGCGATCATCTCCGGAGATCTCAATCTTGCATATCCACCATCACAAGAGTTGAATTTTTTTGGTACTCCAAAGAAATTTAATTCCTTACTATCATGAAAATGCACGCATACATTTCCAATAGTGCTACCAATTGTACTTGTTTCATAGTTCAAATACTTCTCATTGTCAATATTCAATGCTACAATAAAACTGTCATATGAACACACTTTCTTAAAATGCATCATCTTCACTTTTTTAAAGATACAACTTATGTGTTTATCGTTCCACTGCGTAAAAATTACTGGTTTAATACATGCAATAAACTAGGTAGTGTCGATAACCCACCGTAGAGTACCAGTGAGAAAGCCAAGTCGTGTCTATGAGCAAGCATGGAGTACGATTGGTATAAAACATCCTTACAAAAAAACATCATTGAATAAAACATGGAATGATATTCCACTTGTATGATAACAATACAAATCCTTACATCCATAAACATAAAACATCCAAACAAAAAACATCAAATAAAACATGGAATGATAGCCCGCTTGTATGGCGAACAATAAAAACCCTTGCATCCATAAACATAAAACATCCATACAGAAAATAACTTTTTTTGAAAAGATATAATAAAGCCTTTTGAAAAGTATTGCTTGGTGTTGGGGTATTCAAAAAGTCGTAAAGTAAAGTTGTGTGTGAAAAGGATGAGTACTTCAACTTGTGAAATAGGTTTAGGAGGGATATTAAGAAAAGAACTTGTTCTGAAAAATATATTCGGTGGGGAGCCCCGAAAATGGAGGGTAAGGGGGGCCCTTCTGTGTCTCAAGTGTGCCAAAAAAAGTATTAAAAAACGGGTTGGGGGCTCGGTGGGGAGGGGGGCACTTTGGGGGCTGGTGGAGGCGGCCCTTTAGGGGTCCGGGGGGGCCCTTTGGGAGGCTCGGGTGATGGGGCGCTTTGGGGTTGGGTAGGGGACCTCACAACACTGCTCAAATGGAACTTGTGTATTATAACGACCACAGAGTTTCACCCCAAATCATCTTCTAAAGTGTCTCAAACTATTTTGACCAAATAATCTCCTAAAATGTCTCAAACTGTTTCGCCCAAATAATCCCTTAAAAGTAATTTCTGTGTGTTCCTTTGTTTCGACATCCCTGCGCTGTCACATTTGAAATTCCCAGGAAACCATTTCCCGCGTTAAATATATTCAATCTGTCTTGAATTTCTGAAAAAACATCTAAGGTGTTCCTACTTACACTATTATGGCTTCGATAGAATATTAATTCCCAAATTTATCACTAAGTCTAAAGATCAGAGAAGCCATATTTAAAAATAGAATATCAATTTATCTCAGTCACTAAAGGCCTGATTTCTCTAAGACCTAAAGATCAAAGAAGCCATAATGGTTCTTAGTTCCCCTTTCGTGGATCAATAATTCCCCGCCGATTATGCAAATCAGCTTCTCAGAAATCTAGTTCCCCTCGGTGTCACACACACACACACACACACACACAAACACACACACACACACACACACACACACACACACACACACACACACACACACACACACACACACACACACACACACACACACACACACACACACACACACACACACACACACACACACACACACACACACACACACACACACACACACACACACACACACACACACACACACACACACACACACACACACACACACACACACACACACACACACACACACACACACACACACACACACACACACACACACACACACACACACACACACACACACACACACACACACACACACACACACACACACACACACACACACACACACACACACACACACACACACACACACACACACACACACACACACACACACACACACACACACACACACACACACACACACACACACACACACACACACACACACACACACACACACACACACACACACACACACACACACACACACACACACACACACACACACACACACACACACACACACACACACACACACACACACACACACACACACACACACACACACACACACACACACACACACACACACACACACACACACACACACACACACACACACACACACACACACACACACACACACACACACACACACACACACACACACACACACACACACACACACACACACACACACACACACACACACACACACACACACACACACACACACACACACACACACACACACACACACACACACACACACACACACACACACACACACACACACACACACACACACACACACACACACACACACACACACACACACACACACACACACACACACACACACACACACACACACACACACACACACACACACACACACACACACACACACACACACACACACACACACACACACACACACACACACACACACACACACACACACACACACACACACACACACACACACACACACACACACACACACACACACACACACACACACACACACACACACACACACACACACACACACACACACACACACACACACACACACACACACACACACACACACACACACACACACACACACACACACACACACACACACACACACACACACACACACACACACACACACACACACACACACACACACACACACACACACACACACACACACACACACACACACACACACACACACACACACACACACACACACACACACACACACACACACACACACACACACACACACACACACACACACACACACACACACACACACACACACACACACACACACACACACACACACACACACACACACACACACACACACACACACACACACACACACACACACACACACACACACATACATACACACGTACACAGATACATACAAACACATGCACACGAACACACACACACACACACACACACACACACACACACACACACACACACACACACACACACACACACACACAAACAAACACAAAAAACAAAAACACAAAAATACACACACAAAAACACACACACACACACATACAAAAACACACACACACATGCACAAAAAAACACACACACAAAAAAACAGACAGAAAAAAACACACACACAAAAACAGACACAAGACCACACACACAAACACACAAACACATAAACACAAACAAACAAAAACAACACACACGCAACACAATACATGCGCACAAAACAC